>NC_042957.1:63674666-63779666 GCF_901001165.1 Salmo trutta | reverse complement strand
AACACAGAGGAGCAGACATATATGCAGGGGAAATCAACAAAGTGAGGGAGTCCAGGTGAGTTCAATGAGCGCAGCTGCGTGTAATGATGGTAACAGGTGCGTATGATGACGGGTAGCCTGGTGCCCTTGAGCGCCAGGGAGGGGGAGCGGGAGCAGGCGTGACAAAAAATGTTCTCATTTACAACTGCAACGTGGCCAAGATAAAGCAAAGCCGTGCCACACATACAACAACACAGAGTTAAACATGGAATAAACAAATATACAGTCAATAATACAATAGAAAAAAAAGTCTATATACAGTGTGTGCAAATCAGGTAGGATAAGGGAGGTAAGGCAATAAATAGGCCATAGTGGCGAAATAATTACAATATAACAATTAAACACTGGAGTGATAGATGTGCAGAAGATGAATGTGCAAGTAGAGATACTGGGGTGCAAAGGAGCAAAATAAATAAATAACAGTATGGGGATGAGGTAGTTGGATGGGCTATTTACAGATGGGCTATGTACAGGTGCAGTGATCTGTGAGCTGCTCTGACAGCTGATGCTTAAAGTTAGTGAGGGAGATATGAGTCTCCAGCTTCAGTGATTTTTGCAGTTCGTTCCAGTCATTGGCAGCAGAGAACTGGAAGGAAAGGCAGCTGAAGGAAGAATTGGCTTTGGGGGTGACCAGTGAAATCTACCTGCTGGACCGCGTGCTACGGGTGGGTGCTGCTATGGTGACCAGTGAGCTTTGATAAGGTGGGGCTTTACCTAGCAAAGACTTATAGATGACCTGGAGCCAGTGGGTTTGGCGACAAATATGAAGTGAGGGCCAGCCAACGAGAGCATACAGGTCGCAGTGGTGGGTAATATATGGGGCTTTGGTGACAAAACGGATGGCACTGTGACAGACAGCATCCAATTTGCTGAGTAGAGTGTTGGAGGCTATTTTGTAAATAACATCGTCGAAGTCAAGGATCGGTAGGATAGTCAGTTTTACGAGGGTATGTTTGGCAGCATGAGTGAAGGATGCTTTGTTGCGAAATAGGAAGCCGATTCTAGATTTCATTTTGGATTGGAGATGCTTAATGTGAGTCTGGAAGGAGAGTTTACAGTCTAGCCAGACACCTAGGTATTTGTAGTTGTCCACATATTCTAAGTCAGAACCGTCCAGAGTAGTGATGCTAGACAGGCGGGCGGGTGCGGGCAGCGATCGGTTGAAGAGCATGCATTTAGTTTTACTTGCATTTAAGAGCAGTTGGAGGCCACGGAAGGAGTGTTGTATGGCATTGAAGCTCATCTGGAGGTTAGTTAACACAGTGTCCAAAGAAGGGCCAGAAGTATACAGAATGGTGTCGTCTGTGTAGAGGTGGATCAGAGAATCACCAGCAGCAAGAGCGACATCATTGATGTATACAGAGAAAAGAGTCGGCCCGAGAATTGAACCCTGTGGCATCCCCATAGAGACTGCCAGGCCCTCTGATTTGACACACTGAACTCTGTCTGAGAAGTAGTTGGTAAAACAGGCGAGGCAGTCATTTGAGAAACCAAGGCTGTTGAGTCTGCCGATAAGAATGATGTGATTGACAGAGTCGAAAGCCTTGGTCAGGTCGATGAATACAGCTGCACAGTATTGTCTCTTATCGATGGCGGTTATGATAACGTTTAGGACCTTGAGCGTGGCTGAGGTGCACCCATGACCAGCTCTGAAACCAGATTGCATGGCGGAGAAGGTACGGTGGGATTCGAAATGGTCGGTGATCTGTTTGTTAACTTGGCTTTCGAAGACCTTAGAAAGGTAGCGTAGGATAGATATAGGTCTAATAAAGATTGTCAGGGTGATGACAGTGTACTGTGTGTGTTCTCCACTCCTGGCTGGCATTTGTTGGTTTGCTGCGGTCGGTCGGTAATGAACAACTGACTGATGTAATCATGCAAATCACCAGCTCATCCCAGAAAGGAAATTACAGGCAAGACTGGACAGACAGCAGGTCTCACCCTCACTGGTGTACTCATCTACTGGGGTACTCATCACTTACTAATAATACACAGACAGAGAGGGGACAGAAGAGGAGAAGAGTAGGTCTCACCCTCACTGATTACTCATCTCTCTCACTGATCAGACTGTCTGACACTGGAGAACACAGACTTTCGCTCATACAAAGAGTGAGAGTGAGAGCCTGCATGTGTATATATGTGTGTGTATGTGTGATTGTGTTTGTCTGTGTGTGCTGTCACCTTGCCTATTCCCCTCACTACAGAACAGTTCTGCCCCTGAACACACCTCTTTAATGACACTCATCTGTAGCGGGCAGCCGGCCTTCCGGCCTCTCCCCCTTCAACTCAGCCACATAACCAGATACTAGAAGGGGTCCAATCATAATGTAGAACATTGGCACATATACCACACAACCAGCATCAGTCATGGCAGGGATAATAAAATGGGGGGTAATGTGAAAACAAATGAACCACTCATGGTCTGGGCAGAGAGAGAGACAAAGAGAGGAGGTCTGGCATGGAGGGTCAGTACTGCAGTCCAGCCTCTGATATCTCAAGCCTCAGACTGAGCAGTTTTTCATGCAGTAATGCAGCAGAGAGGGGAATGTGTGTGTGTGTGTTCGGGGGGTAAAGTTCATGCTATTGTATAAGAATGAGTACTGACATCTGCACTGATGTGAACTGAGATGGAAAAGACAGTGGATTCTGTCAACACCTGATATTAACCCTCCAAATGCAACAGGTCTTTTAGGACCTCCACAATAGCTGTCCTATAATCCAGGTCTTCTAGAGTACCTGTTCTACCATTCTGAGACAGTAGTCTGACATGAACCTGCATGGAGCACAGACAGAGGTGTTGATTGAAACACAGAGGTGTTGGTTGAAACACAGAGGTGTTGATTGAAACAGAGGTGTTGGTTGAAACACAGAGGTGTTGGTTGAAACACAGAGGTGTTGATTGAAACAGAGGTGTTGGTTGAAACACAGAGGTGTTGGTTGAAACAGAGGTGTTGGTTGAAACACAGAGGTGTTGGTTGAAACACAGAGGTGTTGAATGAACACAGAGGTGTTGGTTGAAACACAGAGGAGTTGGTTGAAACACAGAGGTGTTGGTTGAAACACAGAGGTGTTGATTGAAACAGAGGTGTTGGTTGAAACACAGAGGTGTGGAATGAACACAGAGGTGTTGGTTGAAACACAGAGGTGTTGATTGAAACAGAGGTGTTGAATGAACACAGAGGTGTTGGTTGAAACACAGAGGAGTTGGTTGAAACACAGAGGTGTTGGTTGAAACACAGAGGTGTTGGTTGAAACACAGAGGTGTTGGTTGAAACACAGAGGTGTTGGTTGAAACAGAGGTGTTGGTTGAAACAGAGGTGTTGGTTGAAACAGAGGTGTTGGTTGAAACACAGAGGTGTTGGTTGAAACACAGAGGCGTTGAATGAACACAGAGGCGTTGGTTGAAACACAGAGGAGTTGGTTGAAACACAGAGGTGTTGAATGAACACAGAGGTGTTGGTTGAAACACAGAGGTGTTGATTGAAACAGAGGTGTTGAATGAACACAGAGGTGTTGGTTGAAACACAGAGGTGTTGGTTGAAACGCAGAGGTGTTGGTTGAAACACAGAGGTGCTGGTTGAAACACAGAGGTGTTGAATGAAACAGAGGTGTTGAATGAACACAGAGGTGTTGAATGAACACAGAGATGTTGGTTGAAACACAGAGATGTTGGTTGAAACACAGAGGTGTTGGTTGAAACACAGAGGTGTTGGTTGAAACACAGAGGTGTTGATTGAAACAGAGGTGTTGGTTGAAACACAGAGGTGTTGGTTGAAACACAGAGGTGTTGGTTGAAACAGAGGTGTTGGTTGAAACACAGAGGTGTTGATTGAAACAGAGGTGTTGGTTGAAACACAGAGGTGTTGGTTGAAACACAGAGGTGTTGGTTGAAACAGAGGTGTTGGTTGAAACAGAGGTGTTGGTTGAAACACAGAGGTGTTGGTTGAAACACAGAGGCGTTGAATGAACACAGAGGCGTTGGTTGAAACACAGAGGAGTTGGTTGAAACACAGAGGTGTTGAATGAACACAGAGGTGTTGGTTGAAACACAGAGGTGTTGATTGAAACAGAGGTGTTGAATGAACACAGAGGTGTTGGTTGAAACACAGAGGTGTTGGTTGAAACACAGAGGTGTTGGTTGAAACACAGAGGTGTTGGTTGAAACGCAGAGGTGTTGGTTGAAACGCAGAGGTGTTGGTTGAAACACAGAGGTGCTGGTTGAAACACAGAGGTGTTGAATGAAACAGAGGTGTTGAATGAACACAGAGGTGTTGAATGAACACAGAGGTGTTGAATGAACACAGAGATGTTGGTTGAAACACAGAGATGTTGGTTGAAACACAGAGGTGTTGGTTGAAACACAGAGGTGTTGGTTGAAACACAGAGGCGTTGGTTGAAACACAGAGGCGTTGGTTGAAACACAGAGGCGTTGGTTGAAACACAGAGGTGTTGGTTGAAACACAGAGGTGTTGATTGAAACACAGAGGTGTTGATTGAAAGGAGAGAACTAAATGGTCCTTGTTGTTGCTGAATCACTACAGCTTCAATAAAGCTGACATGAAGCAGCAGAAAACCCTAAACGAACGGTTATTACTGTGGGTTTAGTTGACTGACTTCCTGCCGTGTGTGGGAGACAGAACATCTGCCACAGAACAGGGCCGAAACACGGAGTCCCACAGACAACATCAAATGTATTCCCACCAGGAGCACAGAGCAGGGCCGGTCGCAGCACTACATATTTCAGCCTCTTGTAAATTGAATAGACTGGGGGAATTGTCAGCACACACACTGCAGTTGTAAAAACACTCAATGCTACTAGGGTTGAAGGAGAACTGGACCATTAAGAGAATCTCGTTGGTTTTCCATTTGAAGCTTAGTATCACCAGTGTATGTGATTGAAGTTAAATTGGGTTTGTGGGAAATCAGTCTGTTAATGCATCTAGCAGTAAACACCACGTCACATTGATATTGTTTTTTCTCATGAATAATCTCCATATCTTAAACTTTTATTTCATATTATACCTTTTACAATGAAATCTTCTTTACCAGGAACTGTGGCAAATGTACAATGGGAGATGAGGCAATGGTCTGTGGAAACATCCGTCTCTAATTTCCATTCAATCCATGTGGAAATCAAGTCACTACATTGTTATTGCCACCACTCTCTCAATTTACAATAAATTACAGCTTAATAAATAAATACAAGTTTTTCTCTGTCTACAATCTACAATTTTGCGGGGTTCAACACGAACTGAACCAGTAAAATAAAGCAGTCAACCCTTTTTTTGGACAGAGTCTTACAAAATAAATTAAAGGTGCCTATTATGTATTTATATATTCATAGACTCTCTCTCTCTCTCTCTCTCTCTCTCTCTCTCTCTCTCTCTCTCTCTCTCTTTTCCACCTCTCAAAGCATTAATTGCTCCCTCTATCTGTTTCTCTTTCCGCCCTCTTTCTCCCTCTCTTTTCCCTATTAAAACCTCTCTTCACCTATTTTCCTCTCCTTCCTCACAAACATCAAAGCAGAGAGACATCAGAAGGATTATAGCTCTGATTCTAATGCTGTTATCTCTCCATTCATGGGCTCTGTGAGGCGACAACAAACACACACACACACACACACACACACACACACACACACACACACACACACACACACACACACACACACACACACACACACACACACACACACACACACACACACACACACACACACACACACACAGCCTTGCCCTGTACACCCCTGTAGTGTAACTAAAGCCCACTCTACACAGGAGGTCCTCTCAAAGCGTAAAGAGAAATCGTCAGTATTCAAACTCAAACGGCTTCCATCTAAATAATTCAACACAGGTAAAAGAGGTAATGCTGGGGAAGCTAAAACTCCCTGTTAGACCTGTCTACTCTACCACTGACACACTCAGGCAGAGAGAGGGGGAGGATGGAAGAAGACGATGGCTGCTTGGGCATGTGTGTGTGTGTGGCCGAAAAACCAAGGCCAAGCTACCGATACGTAGGTGTTGAGATTCATATCAGTAAACCACTGCAATCTTAAAACCCCTTCCCTACCTATTCCCACAACAGAACCTCTCATCTCACCTACAGATCACTTCATGAATAAATCCATGCATTTTATACCTTGCCTCCACCCTGTGTGTTTCAAGGCAGGAGGTGTAGTGTTGAATTAGGTGCATGGACACATCCTGTGCAAAAGGTGCGGTCCTCCTGTATCCACTTCCTGTATCCTGTGAATCGACAGCATATGTTCCAGGCTAAATAAAGGCTATTTGTCATCCCACCCCCCAAGTGTGCCTAGTGCAGCAATGCGACACCAGCTCTAACTCTCTCTCCCTATCTCTCTCTCTCTCCCATTGTCTGTCTCTCTTTATCCCTCTCTCTCCCTCTTCCGCTCTCTCTCTCTGCAAGCATTCCTCCATCCCTTCACCCTCCTCCTATCTGTTTAGCCCTCTCTTTCTCTCTTTTCTGAGATAGATCTATTTATCTATTCAATGGCATCTCTGCACACCTGCAGACAATGACAAAAGCAACACAGCAGACACCATTCTGTGGGTGAAAAGAGACCTTGTGTGTGTGTTTTTGAGGAAAGCGATAACGCCATGAGCATCGACACACCCACACAGACACACCCACACAGACACACCCACACAGACACACCCACACACCCACCCACCCACACAGACACACACACACACACACACACACACACACACACACACACACACACACACACACACACACACACACACACACACACACACACACACACACACACACACACAGTGTCTGCTGTGCTGCTAATGTCATTGTCTGCAGGCATGCAGAGATGCCACTGAATAGAAAAATAGATCTATCTCACACAGAGCCTGGTAGGTAAACATCCCAGACCACACGTCGATACTGCTCTACCAGAGAACATTCTAAAACCAAAGCTCCACTAACTTATACCTCCTAAACATGTGATTTTAGGGAGCAACGAGTCTCACAGAAACTTTCCTCAACTGAACTTGTGGTTAGAGCACTGAGCTGGCTGGTAATGGCCTCGGTGTAGCGTTCACACAGAACTGAACAGAACGTTCTAAATGTATGTTAGCCAGCACACTAAGAACCATTAAAGCTGCACTACTCAATCTACATTTCTGTCCACAATGAGCCCCTACAGTGGCGTGGTAGCCTAGAGGTTAGAGAGGCCAACCAGCAGCCAAAAGGTTGCTTGTTCAAGCCCAGGGCCAGGCAAAACACAAACGGGAATAGAGCTGAAGAGGCAGCTGCTGGTCTCTGATCCCATGTACCATTGCTGCTGTTGTGCCTTTGAGCAAGGCACTTAACCCTCCACAAATGCTTTCCATCCAGGGGCGCTGGATGGAGTCAGCGCTGCTGACTGTGTGTGGGCAGAAGACACATTTCCACTCAAAACAATGGACAATAAAGTTATATTCTTTTCTAAGGGCTATATTCAATATGTATTGTGGAAGTCCAGCATTATAGCTGCGGAGGCTGCGTTCACGGTAAACGCTGCATATGTCAGCTCGTTTTTTTTTTTTTTGCATTTTACCCCCTTTTTCTCCCCAATTTCGTGATGTCCAATTGCGATCCAATCTCATCGCTGCAACTCACCAACGGGCTCAGGAGAGGCGAAGGTCGAGTCATGCGTCCTCCAAAACATGACCCGCTAAACCGCGCTTCTTAACACCTGCCCGCTTAACCCGGAAGCCAGCTGCACCAGGGGGAAACACGGTTCAACTGTTAGTGGTGTGTACGGGAGGCGAAGTCAGGTGCAGGAGAGCAGAGTATAGTACACAGGCGGACTTTAATTCTGGTCCAAAAATGACAGCACATAAAAACATGAACGTGCCAAAAACACGGAACATAACAAAAGTATGGCGCCTGACAATATCCACAAAACAATAAACAATTACACACAAAGACATGTGATTATGGAATGAAAACCAGGTGTGTATGGAACAAGACAAAACAAATGGACATATGAGAAATGGAGCGGCGATGGCTAGAAAGCCGGTGACGTCAATCGCCGAACGCCGCCCGAACAAGGAGAAGAGCCGACTTCGGCGGAAGTCGTGACAGTACCCCCCCCCCCCGACGCGCGGCTCCAGCGGCGGGCCGACACCGGCCTCGGGGGCGACCCGGAGGGCGAGGCGCAGGGCGATCCGGCCGGCGACGGTGAAACTCCCGCAGCAGTTCGGGGGCCTAAAAATCCGCAACCGGGACCCAGCACCTCTCCTCCGGACCGTACCCCTCCCACTCCACGAGGTACTGAAGGCCCACTGCCTGATGCCTCGAATCCAGGATGGAAGGGACGGAGTACGCCGGGGCCCCCTCGATGTCCAGAAGGGGCGGAGGGACCTCCCGCACCTCCCACCACCGGCTTGAGGAGAGACATGGAACGAGGGGTTAATACGGTAATCAGAGGGAAGCTGTAATCTGTAACACATCTCGTTCACCCTCTTCAGGACTTTGAATGACCCCACAAACCACGTACCCAGCTTCCGGCAGGGCAGGCGGAGGGGCAGGTTTCGGGTCGAGAGCCAGACCCGGTCTCACTGCGGTGACGGTCCGCGCTGGTCTTTTGTCGAAGCGCGGCTCGCTGGAGGTGAACATGGGCGGCCTCCCATGTCTCCTCCGCGTGCCTGAACCAGTCTTCCACCGCAGGAGCCTCGGTCTGACACTGATGCCACGGTGCCAGAACCGGCTGGTACCCCAATACGCACTGAAAGGGGGAGAGGTTAGTGGAGGAGTGGTGAAGCGAGTTCTGTGCCATCTCGGCCCAGGGCATGAACGCTGCCCACTCCCCCGGCCGGTCCTGGCAATAGGACCGCAGAAACCTGCCCACATCCTGGTTGACTCTCTCTACCTGCCCGTTACTCTCAGGGTGAAAACCCGAGGTAAGGCTGACCGAGACCCCCAGACGTTCCATGAACGTCTTCCAGACTCTCGATGTGAACTGGGGACCCCGATCAGACACTATATCCTCAGGCACCCCGTAGTGCTGGAAGACGTGAGTAAACAGGGCTTCTGCAGTCTGTAGGGCCGTAGGAAGACCGAGGGAGGAGACGACAGGACTTAGAGAAACAATCCACAACGACCAGGATCGTAGTGTTTTCCTGTGAAAGAGGTAGATCGGTTAAGAAATCCACAGACAGGTGTGACCAAGGTCGTTGTGGAACGGGTAAGGGGTGGAGCTTACCTCTGGGCAGGTGTCTCGGAGCCTTACACTGGGCACACACCGAGCAGGAGGAAACATAAACCCTCACGTCCTTAGCTAAGGTGGGCCACCAGTACTTCCCAGTCAGACAGCGCACCGTCCGACCGATCCCCGGATGACCAGAGGAGGGTGACTTGTGGGCCCAATAGATCAACTGGTCACGGACAGCAGACGGAACGTACATACGCCCGACAGGACACTGGAGGGGAGCGGGCTCTGTATGCAACGCCTGCTCAATGTCTGCGTCCAGCTCCCACATGACCAGTGCTACCAGGCAAGAGGCCGAGAGTATGGGAGTCTGATCCATGAGCCGCCCCTCTGTGTCATACAGCCAGGACAGTGCGTCTGCCTTCGTATTCTGGGAACCTGGTCTGTAGGACAGGGTAAACAAAAAACGGGTAAAGAACATGGCCCACCTTGCCTGATGAGGATTCAGTCTCCTCGCTGCCCGGATGTACTCCAGGTTGCGGTGGTCAGTCCAGATGAGGAAAGGGTGTTAGCCCCCTCAAGCCAATGTCTCCACGCCTTCAATGCTTTAACCACAGTCAACTGCTCCCGGTCCCCCACATCATAGTTATGCTCCGCTGGGCTGAGCTTCTCCGAGAAGAAAACACAGGGGCGGAGTTTTGGTGGCGTACCCGAGCGCTGTGAGAGCACGGCTTCTATCCCAGCCTCCGACGCATCCACCTCCACTATGAACGCCAAAGAGGGATCCGGATGGGCCAGCACGGGAGCCGAAGTAAACAGAGCTCTTAGCTGCCCAAAAGCCTTGTCCGCATCACCCGACCACTGCAACCGTACGGGACCCCCCCTTCAGCAGTGAGGTAATGGGAGCAGCCACCTGGCCAAAACCCCGGATAAATCTCCGGTAGTAATTGGCAAACCCTAAAAATCGCTGCACCTCCTTTACCGTGGTGGGAGTCGGCCAATTACTCACGGCTGCAATGCGGTCACTCTCCATCTCCACCCCAGATGTGGAAATGCGATACCCTAGGAAGAAGACGACCTGCTGAAAGAACAGGCATTTCTCGGCCTTGACGTACAGGTCATGCTCCAACAGTCGTCCAAGTACCTTGCGTACCAAGGATACATGCTCGGCGCGTGTAGCGGAGTATATCAGAATGTCATCGATATACACCACTACACCCTGCCCGTGCAGGTCCTGGAAAATCTTGTCTACAAAGGATTGGAAAACTGATGGAGCATTCATCAACCCGTACGGCATGACTATGTACTCATAATGCCCTGAGGTGGTACTAAACGCTGTCTTCCACTCGTCTCCTTCCCGGATACGCACCAGGTTATACGCACTCCTGAGATCCAGTTTCGTGAAGAAGCGTGCCCCATGCATTGACTCAATTGCCATGGCGATAAGAGGTAGCGGGTAACTGTACCTCACCGTGATTTGATTGAGACCTCTATAGTCAATGCACGGGCATAGACCTCCATCCTTTTTCTTCACAAAAAAGAAACTCGAGGAGACGGGTGAAGTAGAGGGCCGAATGTACCCTGACGCAGGGATTCAGAGACATATGTCTCCATAGCCACCGTCTGCCAGGAGCGCAGCGTCTGCCAGGAGATTTATCGCACAATCCCCCCGTCGATGAGGTGGTAATTGAGTCGCCTTCTTTTTACAGAAGGCAAGAGCCAAATCGGCATATTCTGGGGGGATGCGCACGGTGGAGAACTGGTCTGGACTTTCCACCGTGGTAGCACCAACGGAAACCCCTACACGCCACCTCCTGGCAGCTTAACAGCTTCCTGTTGCCAGGAAATAGTGGGGTTATGATGAGCTAACCAGGGAAGGCCTAGCACCACGGGAAACGCAGGAGAGTCAATGAGGAAGAGTGATTTTTTTCCTCGTGACCCGCCTGCATCTCCATGGCCAGGGATATGGTGGCTTCCCTGATTAGCCTGGACCCTAATGGTCGACTATCCAGAGCGTGAACCGGGAAAGGTCTAACTACAGGAACAATGGGGATCCCTAAACTAAGGGCTAACGCTCTGTCGATAAAGTTCCCAGCTGCGCCTGAATCGACGAGCGCCTTATGCTGGGAATGCAGGGAAGAATCAGGGAATCAAACAGGTACAAACAGGTGGTCAACAGAGGACTCTGGATGAGTGTGGTGCAGACTCACCTGGGGTGACGCCAGAGTGCCCTGCCTGTTGCCTCGACTCCCAGAGGAACCGACACGGCACTGACCGGCAGTGTGCCCTCTGCAGTCACAGATGGTGGGCGTGATGGCTCCTCCTCCAGTCTCCCTACACGCAGCCCCTCCCAACTCCATGGGCACCTAGTGTGTACGGCCCAGTACATCACTGGGGCCAAGCTTTCTGTCATCCAGGACCTCTATACCAGGCAGTGTCAGAGAAAGGCCCTAAAAATTGTCAAAGACTCCAGCCACCCTAGTCATAGACTGTTCTCTCTGCTACCGCACTGGCCGAGCAGTTGCCAAACGATGGTGCAGCTGTAGAACTTTTTGAGGATCTGAGGACCCATGCCAAATCTTTTCAGTCTCCTGAGGGGGAATAGGGTTTGTAGTTCCCTCTTCACGAATGTCTTGGTGTTTTTGGACCCTAACAGTTTGTTGTTGATGTGGACACCAAGGAACTTGACGCTCTCAACCTGCACCACTACAGCCCCGTCGATGAGAATGGGGGCGTGCTCTGTCCTCTTTTTCCTGTAGTCCACAATCATCTCCTTTGTCTTGATCACGTTGAGGGAGAGGTTGTTGTCCTGGCACCACATGGCCAGGTCTCTGACCTCCTCCCTATAGGCTGTCTCATCATTGTCTGTGATCAGGCCTTCCACTGTTGTGTCATCAGCAAATTTAATGATGGTGTTTTATTCATGCCTGGCCATGCAGTCATGAGTGAATAGGGAGTACAGGAGGGGACTGAGCATGCACCCCTAAGGGGCCCACGTGTTGAGGATCAGTGTGGCAGATGTGTTGTTACCTACCCTTACTACCTGTGGGCGGCCCGTCAGGAAGTGCAGGATCCAGTTGCAGAGGGAGGTGTTTAGTCCCAGGGTCCTTAGCTTATTGATGAGCTTTGAGGGCACTTCGGTGTTGGACGCTGAGCTGTTGTCAATGGATAGCATTCTCACATAGGTGTTCCTTTTGTCCAGGTGAGAAAGGGCAGTGGGGACTGCAATAGAGATTGCATCATCTGTGGATCTGTTCGGGCGGTATGCAAATTAGAGTGGGTCTAGGGTTTCTGGGATGATGGTGTCGATGTGAGCCATGACCAGCTTTTCAAAGCACTTCATGGCTACAGATGTGAGTGCTATGGGTTGGTAGTCATTTAGGCAGGTTACCTTAGTGTTCTTGGGCACAGGCACCATGATGGTTCTGCTTAAAACATGTTGGTATTACAGACTCAGTCAGGGAGAGGTTGAAAATGTCAGTGAAGACACTTGCCAGTTGGTCAGCGCATGCTCGGAGCACACGTCCTGCTAATCTGTCTGGCCCTGCGGCCTTGTGAATGTTGACCTGTTTAAAGGTCTTACTCACATCGGCTACGGAGAGTGTGATCACACACTTGTCCGGAACAGCTGATGCTCTCATGCATGCTTCAGTGTTACTTGCCTCGAAGCGAGCATAGAAGTAATTTAGCTCATCTGGTAGGCTCGTGTCACTGGGCAGCTCGCAGCTGTGCTTCCCTTTGTAGTCTGTAATAGTTTGCAAGCCCTGCCACATCCGACGAGTGTCGGAGCCAGTGTAGTACGATTCAATCTTAGTCCTGTATTGACGCTTTGCCTGTTTGATGGTTCATCGGAGGGCATAGTGGGATTTCTTATAAGCTTCCGGGTTACAGTTCCACTCCTTGAAAGCGGCAGCTCTACCCTTTAGCTCAGTGCTGATGTTGCCTGTAATCCAAATCAAATCACATTTTATTGGTCACATACAAATGTTATTGCGGGTGTTGCGAAGTGCTTGTGCTTGTAGCTCTGACAGTGCAGTAATATCTAACAAGTAATATCTAACAAATTACAAAACATATACCCAATACACACAATTCCATTGCTTGTGGTTGGGGTATGTTGTGTTGATGTATTAATCTATATTAGCAGGTGAATATAAATATGATCTGTATTAGTACCATCCATTGATCTTATTTTGTCATTTTGAACCAAAAGTCCAAAAAGCTAAATCCTGCATGCTAAAACACCTGCTAAAACCTGCATGCTAAAACACCTGCTAAATCCTGCATGCTAAAACCCCTGTTAAAACCTGCATGCTAAAACCCCTGTTAAAACCTGCATGCTAAAACCCCTGCTAAAACATGCATGCTAAAACACCTGCTAAAAGATGCATACTAAAACACCTGCTAAAACCTGCATGCTAAAATACCTGCTAAAACCTGCATGCTAAAACACCTGCTAAACACCTGCTAAAACCTGCATGCTAAAATACCTGCTAAAACCTGCATACTAAAACACCTGCTAAAACATGCATGCTAAAACCTGCATGCTAAAACACCTGCTAAAACATGCATGCTAAAACACCTGCTAAAATCTGCATGCTAAAACACCTGCTAAAACCTGCATGCTAAAACATCTGCTAAAACCTGCATGCTAAAACACCTGCTAAAACCTGCATGCTTATGGGTACAGAATTAATATGTTTTGCTATCTTATATTTCAAAATTGCATAATAGACGGGCCTATTACAAAATGTCCCGCTTTGTGTTTGATATTCTTTTTGATTCAGCGCACAGAAGATAAACAATGATTTAAAAGCACTGCTACGAATCTCTCGAGTTAAAAACAAACTTGATTATGGACTCTGCATGGGCGCTAGCTGCATCCAACTATTCAACTGTGTGACATTTATTTGAAGGACACGGCAAATTCTGTTTCCCTACAGTTTTTATCTGGTAAACAATAACATTAGAATTTTTAGGGTCCTTTTAAATTGTGTGCCGGCGAGGTCTGCCGTAACTCTGTAATTCAATCTAAGCACCGTGCTTGGACACACTTAATAACAAGAATATTGGCACTTCATGGGAATGCCTGAAAGAAATATGGTATGTCTGTGGAGAGAGAGAATGAGAGAGGGGGGGGGGACAAGCCAGACAACAGCACCTCAAACAAAACAACATTAGCACTGCATCTCATAAGATCATTTGTTTAACACTTGCATGTTAATAAGCACCCATGCTACAAGCATATACTAATTAAGCGTGCTTACTGCAGTGTAGGCCTGTTGCTTAATCTTTCTGTGATAGTAACTGCTGTTTTCGATGTATATATAAGTTGATGATATTTAGGCTTCACTGAACCCTCCCTGTGTGCAATTTAAGTAATGTTACAGAACACTTCAAAGGTGAGGTTGTTTAATGTTTTTAGTCTTTACAGAATATCTATTTCACATAGATACATTTCCTACAATGTCATGGGTTGGATATCTTTAACCAGCTGTGAGCGTTGTCTTGCAATAGCCAGAGATTAGATACTATGAACATTAACCACTAATAACTATAATGAAATCCATCTAACATATGAAACCAACATATTCAGCAAATAATCCCACATATCTATCGCTCCCAGTTTCCTTTTCATAGGTACTCTTACATTACTAATGACTTCACCTCTGAGAGGAAGGGCGAATGGGAGATATGGAGAGAGGGAGAGTGGAAGAAAGAGAGGGAGGGGACAAATTTAGTCCAGAGGGATAAAATCTCATCAGCTTGTCCATATTCACCATTGATCCTCCGACAAACTAGTAACACACTCCCTGCTTTTATACCACACTCCCTTGCCCCCTCACAATACCTGCTACAGAGGGCTGGATCCCTCCAGTCTACTCAACATCACACAGGATGGAGAGAGAGAGAGTGAGAGTGAGAGAAAGAGCGAGTGAGAGTGAGAGAAAGAGAGTGAGAGAGAGTGAGAGAGAGAGATACAGAGAGATACAGAGAGAGAGAGAGAGAGATACAGAGAGAGATACAGAGAGAGATACAGAGAGAGAGAGCACCAGAAAAACCAGGTGCCTAGAGCGGCAAGTTTAAAGTGTCATGACCAACATCAGCTCATTCACAGGCCTATTGACCTGGAGAAAACTGGTTGGGTTGTATAGAACGCTAGATTATACCACCTTTACAAAGCTAAAATCATATCAGGGAAGGAGAGAGAGAGAGGAGAGAGGGGAGCGAGAGAGAATCAGAACACATTTTGGTTTCTGTTCAAATCTCCTCAGGGTTGTGGATCAACAGCCATTTCCTGATCTTATTCAGTCCTCTGTTACTCAGTTTGTCTGCTGGTTCTTTTGTTGTGCTGCTTCTATAATCTTCCTTTATCTTTGTCTCTGGTGTCGCTGGTTAAATCCCAGGGCTCCACAAATGGCCTTGACGGATGACAGCAGTGGTTTTCCATAAGCAGCCTTGACGTGAGTGCACGTGCGTGTGTGTTGGGCCTCAGGTGTGTGGAAGTGTGAGCTTTTTGTCAAGGTTTCTCACAGCTGTGATCAAGTACTTAGTCTGGGAAAATGAGAGAGGGGAGGGAGAAGAAAGAGAGGGGAGGAAGGAGAGAGAGAGAGGAGGAAAAATAGAAATATTAAATTAATTGAAATATCCCCCAAATACTCCTTCAACTCAAAGAATATGTTCACCATATAACATACTAGAAATAAACTAAATGAGCCACCTACTCCAAAACACCAAAAAGGATATGAGTTTAAAATAAGAACTTAGACAGCCGTGCCATTGGAGATCACTTGGTAACCCATTGTAGATCATGATGATCCAAGGGAATACACAGTAGCACTTTATCAGCAATTTACTACAGTGTATCTTCTCTGTTTTCAAACCTTTTGTCGCCACCACCCCTTCTCTGATCTAAAACCATCCTTCTCACCATAAGTGTCTCGCTAGGCTACAAGCATCGTAACACACCTCTAATTACCTCACATCCACAATTTCCTGATAATCACCAAAGGGTACGGGTATGTTAGAAGTTTTGATACACCCCTGCCTCTGTAACCTGGGCTGAACCAGTAATGGATAAATATGTCTGGAACTAATTTGGTGGTCAGACCATTTGAAGGGACTTCAGTGCTCTGGGCTGGCTCCTTAATTCCTCATTTTACCTAACCTGTCTCCACCAGAGACGGAGGGAAGAGAAAATGTTCCCTGCTTTGAAAAGAAGTCTGCCATCATCCACTTTCATCAAGTCCAACGTTGAAGTCGGGCGAAAATCACTTTGATTTAAAATCAGAGAGGAGAGCTTTGATTTCAATTTAAGGGGGGGATGTGAACGAGGATTAAAAGACTCAGGTCCTTTTTTCCCTTCAGCTACTCCTGTACTCGTTATAGGTTTTCTGAAGAGGAGATACTTTGGCCTATATGATTAAAATGTTGAAGACATAGTGCATTTTATAAAACCAATGCTAGGCTCCGACAGAACATTGTAGAAGTGCGTCCAACCTTGCTGTTCGCAGAGAAAAATCTATCAAACACTTGAGTTTATGGAGATTGAGGTTGCCTGTCTAATGCCCCTGAGCTTTGCAGAGCTCTTCACTGACCTTGGTCTTGTTTTACCTGGGATTAGTCTCTTTCAACAGCCTCTGTGTCTAGGATTCTGGATCTGGCATGGAAGGCTACATTGAGGTCAATGCCCTTGACCTGTGAACTTTGGTCTGGCATTGAGAGTACCAGAGCAATGAGACAGAACTACAACCACCCTCAAACCCTCAGTCTCTAGGGGAGATTTAAACATTGGCAACAGGCCACGTGCAGATGGAAAACACACACAGGCACACACACACACCTCGCTGTGACATTTGAAGAACAGAGGCCTGAGGGAAGGATAGGGAGGTTTGAGGGGTTGGTGGGTTGTTGGGGGGTTAACAACACCTCAGAGTTTAATGTGCTCTTGCAACACCAGCTCAGTCAGGCCCTAAGCCCCCCAAAGGGGAAATTGTTGCAGTCTACACATTTTGCCATGGGATAGAGAGAACATTTAGCAATTTTATAACATATTTCATGCAATTCTACTCATTTTGCCATGGAGCGTAGAGAAAGTTGTTGCTGTTTTAAAGCTAATTTCCTGAAATTCAATACATTTTGCCATTACTTATTATGCCATGTTAAAATTATGTCTGAGTGAGAGTGGGTAACAAAATCAATGGGGCCCCCCTGGATGTCAGGGCCACTGGACACGTGCCCTTTATGCCCGGTTAGTAATTCGGCCATGATTACCCCTAGCGGCTGTGGGCCCTAAGCGACCGCTTATGTCGCTAATACCTGGACCCGGCCCTGTAATCAGGCAATGCTAACATCCTGTTGTCTTTCACTCTCTATCGCTCATTCTCCCCTTGATCCAAGATGGCGTAGCAGTAGGACGTGTGTGTTTGTCTTTGTCTTATCCCGTGTCTTATCCCCTGTAAATAGACAGTTTTTTTCGTATATATCTTAATCTCACGTTCTATCTACGAACTAATATATTTTCCTGCATCCCGCCGCACCTATTGTGGTACAGATCTGCTATTTTTATTCCTTATAATTGGAACTTCCATCAGGAGCTAGCCAGCTAACTAGCTACTAGTCTTTTTTAGCCACGGCTAGCGGTCTTCACCTTTTTCTCGGTCACCAGCCAGCCTTAGCTTGGACAACACCTGCCAGTCTGTACAGCGCAATATCAACCCAGAGCATATCGGAATGCTACTCTCTACCACATCACTGGATTCCTGCCGCTCTGGATCATTATACCGGATCATCACAGCTAGCTAGCTGAAAACGTGTGGCTACTATTAGATAACGCCTCTGTTCCGAAGCAAGCACCAGCTAGCCTTGAGCTAGCCTCGAGCTAGGCCCATATACCAGCCCAATTCTAGGGCTACAATACCTCCTTTGCCAGTTGGCCTGGACCCTTTATTGTCGACACGGAGTCCCGCTGATCCATCACGACTGGACTGCCGGCGTGATCGCCCGATGTGGTCTCAACAAGCTATTCTGTTACGATGTCGCCGAAGAACCATCTACCAGCCCCGGCCCGCTAAGTTTTCTGAACGCTGTGTCCCCTGCTCGCCTAGCGTAGTAGTGACTACCGAACAGCACCCTGACTCACATATTGCTGCTCTCTTGACCTTATGATCACTCGGCTACACAGCTGATGCCCCCTGGACTGTTTCAATAACACGGTACCTCATTTTGTTTACCTGTCGGCCCCAGCCTCGAACTCAGGTCCCATTTGTACCTAACTGATCCGCTCTGCCCATTCATCGCCATTTACCCGTTGTGTCTTACCTCTCCTGATCAACACCTGTGATTGGTTTATGCCTCTTTCCAATGTCAATATGCCTTGGCTAGTACGTATTGTTTTATTTCACTGTAGAGCCCTCAGTCCCTCTCAACATGCCTTAGATAGCTCTTTTGTCCCACCCCACACAAATGCGGAGATCTCATCTGGCTTAACTGGTGCCTCCAGAGACAAAACCTCTCTCATCGTCACTAAACGCCTAGGTTAACATCCACTATACTCACATCCTACCATACCATTGTCTGTACATTATGCCCTGAATCTATTCTACCACGCACAGAAATCTGCTCCTTTTATTCTCTGTCCCCAACTCACTAGACGACCAGTTCTTATAGCCTTTAGCCGTACCCTTATCCTACTCCCCCTCTGTTCCTCTGGTGATGTAGAGGTTAACCCAGGCCCCGTAGCCCCCAGTTCCACTCCTATTCCCCAGGCACTATCATTTGTAGACTTCTGTAACCGTAAAAGCCTTGGTTTCATGCATATTAACATCAGAAGCCTCCTCCCTAAATTTGTTTTATTCACTGCTTTAGCACACTCCGCCAACCCTGATGTTCTAGCCATGTCTGAATCCTGGCTTAGGAAGGCCACCAAACATTCTGAAATGTCCATCCCCAACTACAACATTTTCTGCCAAGATAGAACTGCCAAAGGGGTTGGAGTTGCAATCTACTGCAGAGATAGTCTGCAGAGTTATGTCATGTTATCCAGGTCTGTGCCCAAACAGTTCGAGCTTCTACTTTTAAAAATTCACCTTTCCAGAAATAAATCTCTCACTGTCGCCGCTTGTTATAGACCCCCCTCAGCACCCCAGCTGTGCCCTGGAAACCATATGTGAATTAATTGCCCCCCATTTATCTTCAGAGTTTGTACTGTTAAGTGACCTAAACTAGGATATGCTTAACCCCCCGGCCACCCTACAATCTAAGCTAGATGCCCTCAATCTCACACAAATTATCAAGGAACCTACCAGGTACAACCCTAAATCCGTAAACACGGGCACCCTCATAGATATCATCCTGACCAACCTGCCCTCTAAATACACTGCTGTCTTCAACCAGGATCTCCGCGATCACAGCCTCATTGCCTGCGTCCATAATGGGTTCGCAATCAAACGAGCACCCCTCATCACTGTCAAACGCTCCCTAAAACACTTCAGCGAGCAGGCCTTTCTAATCGACCTGGCCCGGGTATCCTGGAAGGATATTGACCTCATTCCGTTAGTAGAGGATCCCTGGTTATTCTTTAAAAGTGCTTTCCTCACCATCTTAAATAAGTATGCCCCATTCAAAAAAATTGAACTAAGAACAGATATAGCCCTTGGTTCACTCCAGACTTGACTGCCCTTGACCAGCACAAAAACATCATGTGGCGTACTGCTTTAGCATCAAATAGCCCCTGCGATATGCAACCTTTCAGGGAAGTTAGGAACCAATATACACAGTCAGTTAGGAAAGCTAAGGCTAGCTTTTTCAAACAGAAATTTTCATCCTGTAGCACAAACTCCAAAAAGTTCTGGGACACTGTAAAGTCCATGGAGAATAAGAGCACCTCCTCCCAGCTACACACTGCACTGAGGCTAGGAAACACTGTCACCACTGATAAATCTACGATAATCGACAATTTCAATAAGCATTTTTCCACGGCTGGCCATGCTTTCCACCTGGCTACCCCTACCCCGGTCAACAGCTCTGTACCCTCCACAGCAACTTGCCAAAGCCTCCCCCATTTCTCCTTCACCCAAATCCAGATAGCTGATGTTCTGAAAGAGCTGCAAAATCTGGACCCCTACAAATCAACTGGGCTAGACAATCTGGACCCTCTCTTTATAAAATTATCCGCCGCAATTGTTGCAACCCCTATTCCTAGCCTGTTCGTCTGAGATTCCTAAAGATTGGAAAGCTGCCACGGTCATCCCCCTCTTCAAAGGGGGAGACACTCTAGACCCAAACTGTTACAGACCTATATCTATCCTACGCTGCCTTTCTAAGGTCTTCGAAAGCCAAGTTAACAAACAGATCACCGACCATTTCGAATCCCACCGTACCTTCTCCGCTATGCAATCTGGTTTCAGAGCTGGTCATAGGTGCACCTCAGCCACGCTCAATATCATAACTGCCATCGATAAAAGACAATACTGTGCAGCCGTCTTCATCGAACTGGCCAAGGCTTTCGACTCTGTCAATCACAGCATTCTTATCAGCAGACTCAACAGCCTTGGTTTCTCAAATGACTGCCTTGCCTGGTTCACCAACTACTTCTTAGATAGAATTCAGTGTCCGGACCTCTGTTGTCCGGACCTCTGGCAGTCTCTATGGGGGTGCTACAGGGTTCAATTCTCGGGCCGACTCTTTTCTCTGTATACATCAGTGATGTCGCTCTTGCTGCTGGTGATTCTCTGATCCACCTCTACACAGACGACACCATTCTGTATACTTCTGGCCCTTCTTTGGACACTGTGTTAACTAACCTCCAGATGAGCTTCAATGCCATACAACACTCCTTCCGTGGCCTCCAACTGCTCTTAAATGCAAGTAAAACTAAATGCATGCTCTTCAACCGATCGCTGCCCGCACCCGCCCGCCTGTCTAGCATCACTACTCTGGACGGTTCTGACTTAGAATATGTGGACAACTACAAATACCTAGGTGTCTGGTTAGACTGTAAGCTCTCCGTCCAGACTCACATTAAGCATCTCCAATCCAAAATGAAATCTAGAATCGGCTTCCTATTTCGCAACGAAGCATCCTTCATTCATGCTGCCAAACATACCCTTGTAAAACTGACTATCCTGCCGATCCTTGACTTCGGTGATGTCATTTACAAAATAGCCTCCAACACTCTACTCACAGTGCCATCCATTTTGTCACCAGAGCCCCATATACTAGCCACCACTGCGACCTGTATGCTCTCGTTGGCTGGTCCTTGCTTCATATTCGTCGCCAAACCCACTGGATCCAGGTCATCTATATGTCTTTGCTAGGTAAAGCCCCACCTTATCTCAGCTCACTGGTCACCATAGCATCACCCACCTGTAGCACGTGCTCCAGCAGGTATTTTTCAATGGTCATCCCCAAAGCCAACTCCTCCTTTGGCTGCCTTTCCTTCCAGTTCTCTGCTGCCAATGACTGGAACGAACTGCAAAAATCCCTGAAGATGGAGAATTATATCTCTCTCACTAACTTTAAGCATCAGGTGTCAGAGCAGCTTATCGATCATTGCACCTGTACACAGCCCATCTGTAAATAGCCCACCCAACTACCTCATCCCCATATTGTTATTTATTTTTGCTCCTTTGCGCCCCAGTATCTCTACTTGCACATTCATCTTCTGCACATTTATCACTCCAGTGTTTAACCTGTTGGGGCTAGGGGGCAGTATTTACACGGCCGGATAAAAAACGTACCCGATTTAATCTGGTTACTAATCCTACCCAGTAACTAGAATATGCATATACTTATTATATATGGATAGAAAACACCCTAAAGTTTCTAAAACTGTTTGAATGGTGTCTGTGAGTATAACAGAACTCATTTGGCAGGCAAAAACCTGAGAGATTCCTTTACAGGAAGTGGCCTGTTTGACCATTTATTTGCTTTCTTTGACATCTCTTCCAAAAACTCAGGATCTCTGCTGTTACGTGACACTTCCCACGTCTCCAATGCGGTCTCAGAGCCCGGGAAAAACCTGAATGACATAATTCAAAGCCCTGGCTGAAACACAAGAGAGCTTTTGCTAAGTGGTCTATCAGAGGACAAAGGCTTAGGCGCGTGACCTGCCCCGCCCCCGGCTTTTGGTTTTTCCCTCTGTTTACAGACAGGCAGATTCCCGGTCGGAATATTATCGCTTTTCTACGAGATAAATTGCATACAAATTTATTTTAAACAGCGGTTGACATGCTTCGAAGTACGGTAATGGAATATTTAGAATTTTTTTGTCACGTTCTGCGCCATGCGCACGACCGTGATTTACCATTCTGATAGTGTCTAGAACGCACGAACAAAACGTCGCTGATGGAACATAACGATGGATTATTTGGGACCAAACCTACATTTGTTATTGAAGTAGAAGTCTTGGGAGTGCATTCTGACGAAGAACAGGAAAGGTAAGACCATTTTTCTTATAGGAAATATGATTTTGATGAAGGCTAAACTTGCCGGGTGTCTAAATAGCTAGCCCGTGATGGCTGGGCTATGTACTTAGAATATTGCAAAATGTGCTTCATCCGAAAAGCTATTTTAAAATCGGACATATCGAGTGCATAGAGGAGTTCTGTATCTATAATTCTTAAAATAATTGTTATGCTTTTTGTGAACGTTTATCGTGAGTAATTTAGTAAATTGTTAGTAAATTCCCCGGAAGTTTGCGGGGGGTATGCTTTTTCTGAACGTCACATGCTAATGTAAAAAGCTGTTTTTTTTATATAAATATGAACTTGATTGAACAGACATGCATGTATTGTATAACATAATGTCCTAGGTGTGTCATCTGATGAAGATCATCAAAGGTTAGTGCTGCATTTAGCTGTGGTTTGGGTTTTTGTGACATTATATGCTAGCTTGAAAAATGGGTGTCTGATTATTTCTGGCTGGGTACTCTGCTGACATAATCTAATGTTTTGCTTTCGTTGTAAAGCCTTTTTGAAATCGGACAGTGTGGTTAGATTAACGAGAGTCTTGTCTTTAAATAGCTGTAAAATAGTCATATGTTTGAGAAATTGAAGTAATAGCATTTCAAACGTTTTGAAAATCGCGCCACAGGATTCAACTGGCTGTTACGTAGGTGGGACGATTTGGTGCCACCTAGCCCATAGAGGTTAACTGCTAAATTGTAATTATTTCGCCACTATGGCCTAATTATTGCCTTACCTCCCTAATCATAGTACATTTGCACACACTGTATATAGATTTTTCTATTGTGTTATTGACTGTATGTTTGTTTATCCCATGTGTAACTCTGTGTTGTTTGTGTCGCACTGCTTTGCTTTATCTTGGCCAGGTTGCAGTCGTAAATGAGAACTTGTTCTCAACTGGCCTACCTGGTTAAATAAAGGTGAAATAAAAAAAATAAAAAGTCTAATTTTCTCTGCCCCCATTTCACTCTGAATCTAGATACAGTATGTTACCTACCCAACGAACCACCAATCTACACATCCTCCACACCCTCTAAACCCCCCACAGCCTTCACATCATCCACACCCTCCACATCCTCTACACCCTCCACACCCTCCACATCCTCAACACCCTCCACACCCTCCACATCCTCTACACCAGGGCTACCCAACCCTCTTCCTGGAGATCTACTGTCCTGTAGATTTTCAGTCCAACCCTAATTTAGCAGATCTCATTCAGCTAGTTAAGGTCTTGTTGAGCAGCTAATTAGTAGAATCAGGTGTGTTAAGTTAGGGTTGGACTGAAAACCCACAGGAATGTAGATCTCCAGGAAGAGGGTTGGACTGAAAACCCACAGGTCAGTAGATCTCCAGGAAGAGGGTTGGACTGAAAACCCTCAGGACGGTAGATCTCCAGGAAGAGCGTTGGGCAGCCCTGCTCTACACCTGGTGTGTATGTATTCTACTTCCCCTGAACCAAAGCAGTCACAAAGTGAGGTCACTATCTCAGACTAATATATTATAGCGACTGTACTAGCTAATACTTTTCTGCTGTTGGGTGCAGAACTGGAACACGTCAGATTAATTTCAGGGAAATGCTTCCTGTCAATACTAGTTTCTCTCTGAACCCTGCACATGTGGAAAAGTCCATGGCCCACTGTGTGATATTTTGTGTTTATCTTCATTGGCTTGTTCATTCCCTTCACATTCCATGATTCAATATCAATTGTATCTGTGGATCTATCATGTAAAATAAAAGGTTTGATTGGTTGTATGCTTTAAGTCTCCACAAACTGCATGTTTTTCAGGTGTTGTCATTATTGTTGATAGAATAGCATACATTCAAAATTATGTACAGATTTATATTGTAGGTTACACACCTCAACACCAGGCACTGTAAATTGCAGCATGTTGTGTGTTAAAGTACTGTACCATCTCACTGGTTATTCCTCTGTTGACATATGTACACTTTATTCTCTAGTGGTTTGATCTCTCGACCCTGAGTTCTAAATTACCTCGTGTTCATCTGATCCAATGGCAGCCCAGCTCTCTCCTGATTGGTCTCCGGGAAGTCAGAAATGTATTCTGATTGACTGTTAGTTCAGAAGGCAGAAAAACTCCACAATGACATTGTTGTTTTGTCAGAAAAAGGACATGATACAACAGGCTACAATTATACTGTGGTGAGATAAGAACTACTATGACATCATGTGCTCAGGGCAAACACATAGAACATTTATTGCTGTGCCGTTAGGCTTACCTTTGATGCCATAGTCATTGACTTAGAGGTTTGTCTCGTCATTTATGAGAACATCTTTGAAGCTAAAACAGCCCTTCATGGTCACGTTATGGTTCCTGTCAACCCACAAGCTCATGTTTTACACCTTGAGGTAGAAGTCGCCCCTAACCACAGATCTAGGATCAGATTACTCAACCCTTTATTCTAACCTTAAACAATAAGGGGATGAACTAATATCTGACCCTGTATCAGTGGTTAGGGGCAACTTCTACCTATTTCCACCACCATTAACCAAGACGGTCCAGGTGTGGACTATAATAATAAAGTGGCATCTCCTGAAGTTATAGTAACAGACAACCCATAGCAATAATCACTCACGGATATCCCACATGTTACAAACATGTTAAAGACAATCACCAGTGATTCAATTAAATGACAATGAAGTTCATTAAACAGGTCAAACCAAACTTTGCTCATCACCTCAATGAAAAAAACCCCCACTAGGGATACAAGAGTGTATTCTAGGTTAGGCTAAGATGGCCACTTCATCGCAGATGTACTGAGTGGCATACCAAAAGGTTGGAAAAAGATGCAATGTTTATTCATCGTTACAGTGACAGCTTGATATCAAAACTAGGGTTTGCTACTACAGATGTGTGTTAGATAGAGGGGGTGAGTGAATTACGTATCTTTTAAACAAGGAGAAGCATCCTATTGCAATCCCTTAACCATGCTAAGGAACATTGATGTGTCAATAATTAGATGTGTCATCATGTATTGGTATGACACTCAAATTAAAGCTTTCAAAAAGATCAGCAATGTTTTTTCGTCTTGGTGTTAGCATAGGAGGCTAAGCTAAGCGACAACGTTCCCTGTTCGTCCCGGGAATGTCTGTGATTAGGAAATGTTCTCCTGTGCTGCAAAATTATGGCCCTTCCCTCCTTTGGTCTTCATTTGGGATTCCAAAATCCAAAATTCCAGGAGGAACCAAAATTCCCAAAGTTACGTGTGCCCAAGGGAACTTTTTCTTCAGCGCACAGAGCTTATTTACATTTTTTTGCTTGTTTGTTCTCTCCACACACTTTTAATAATAAAAAGTATATATTTTTAACCCCACATTATAAAACTGAAAGCCACTTGCAGACAAAAAGTTATACGAGAAATCGTACGGGTAAGGTATAGGTTAAGGACGAAGTCATGACAACACTGTCACGCTCCTATTCTGTATTCTAAAAAAATATTGGAATAGAAACCACTTTATAATTATCATCCCAACATTGACATCTTGATACACTTCGGTATATATATTAAAACTCTTGGGTAAAATGCAATAATTCCATCATGCAGACAAACTGCCTCCATCTTCTAGGAGGTTCTATTGGTCTGGAATCCATATCTCTGATATATTCTTCCTTTCTTACTTTCGCAAAGTGACAAAGAGAAAGAAGTGACAGGTTTGAATTTCACACACATTCCATTGTGAAGCCACTGTATGCAGGTGTGTTTTTCATCTCCCAGAGTGAATGGTGCTCGTCTCGTCTCCTCAGTTTGTTTGTCTCAGGAGGGCCAGTGTCTTTGACAGAGAGGCTCTCCTACTGTGAGTGGATATAGCAGGCTGTCCTGTAACTCTCATTCACTCCCTGTCCTTCTCTCTGAGTGAGTGACGTTGGGATAAAAGAGCCTATTTCACAAACTGCTGCATGCAGGAGTGGGATCTTAGTATGGTCTCTATCTCTCTGTCTCTCTTTTTCCTGTTGTACTATCACTTAGACACACACACACACACACACACACACACACACACACTCCTTCCTGAAAAGTACAGATGGAGGGAAGGGGTTAGGTGGTGGTGATGATAAGTTAACGCATGCTTTTGCTACCTAAGTCTCAGCTCTTCCACTATAACAACTCCTTCTCAGGTGAACTCTACACTACCTCTGTTCAATCTAGACCTCCTCACCCCTCCTCCACTCCACACACAAGGACCTGTAGCCTTCGTCTGCTACAACAGATTTGTCTTCAGCCCTCCAGGAGAAACTTCCTCCTCCTACACCGTGACGTACATTCAGGCTCATCCTACACCGCAACATACATACAGCCTCCTCCTACACCGGGATGTACAGCCACACTGAAAAATAAAATCTGTTGGCTTGATCAGCTCAGTTTTGTTAGATATTCTATTTTTGCATTTTAAACTTCTGTGAAGCCGAAGAAAAAAATTAAAACAAACAGGAAAACAGGAACGACGACAAGACAAAATGTTCTCGTTAGATCTCTGTCTCAGCTTGTCTCTGTCTACGTCTTCTATGTATATCTCCCTGATATGATGATGCAGCCCTCCTGGTCTGTCTCCTACTCTGGGGGTCCTTCTCCTCCAGAGGGGTACGATGGGGGGTCCATCCCAGCTCCCCCCGCCACCACAGGGGTCAAACCTGTAATCCCCTTTAACCTTCCACCGTTTGACCTCTGACCCTCCACACCTGAACCACTGCCACAGGGTAGCACAAAATGGGACAGGGGGGGTCATAAACATAAATATATATATAGCGAGAGGGAGGGGTTTGGTTATAGGAATTCACGGGATTACATCACACGTTGTCAAAAACGTCAAACTTCTCTCTGCCTGAGGGGGACGGAGAGGAACAGTAATGGGTTGATGAATCCTAATAGGAGCGGTAGTAGACAACAAGGGATTCTGGCTTCATCTGTTTTTACTACAGGACCCTACTGTTGTTTGGCTTGAGCTTTTCCCCTTGAGGCCCGGCGCCTCTCCCAACTGTCCCTCCTCTCCTCTGCCTCCCAACTGTCCCTCTTCTCCTCTGCCTCCCCCACTCTCTCCCCAAGGGTTGGCCAGGAAGCCTTGGTGGTCCAACTCCAACCCTAGGATCTGTCTCCCCTCCCCCCTCCTCGCCCCCTGGTTCAAGCTCCCCGTGCTGTTGCATTTCTTCACCCCCGGGGATGCGAGGGAGGCGGGCGAGAGCAACGATGTGAGCGACAGGCTGCTTAGCGTTTCCGACAAGTGTTCGCTGTTGCCCGCCTGGCTGGAGCCACACCCCCCGATGGACGAACTGATCCCGATGCCCAGGTCCTCCAGGTCACATGGAACGGGGTCCATGGAGTCCTCCCGGTTGTAGCCGGGGCTGATGCTACCCCTGCCGCTGCTCTGGCTCCGCTGGTGGCCCCGAGTGGCCTGGAGGGTGAGGGCAGGGCCTGACGAGGGGCTGGGCCGCGGTCTCAGAGTCTGGCCTGCTGGGCAGCTGGTGGGATCCTCAGGGAGCGGGGGGCAGAGCAGGGGGAGAGGGGGGAGGGGGGACACCAGGTCTTGAGGGGGCGAAACACTGAAGCTGAGTCCTTCCTCCAGGGTGGTCTGGAGGCTGCCATCGGAGCTCCCCGTGGCCAGAGACGAGTCACTATGGGACGGGTACTGAGGACAGAGAGAGAGGGGCAGGGTGGAGATGTGGAGTGAGATATTGTAATATATAACAACATTAGAGTGAATGTTTGACTGACTACACTGTAGGATGTGCAATGTGTACTGTACAGTCTGTTGGTTGCTCTGGTGGCAGTGTATGGGGTACAACACAAAAGGGTCATAACAGCACCAAACAGTGTGGCGGACACTCATTAAAGAAGACAAGGGGGTAGACACATACATTTGCCAATCAGGGGGAAGCTTGAGGTTTGTGTACATTTCTCAATCTAACATTAGACCCTACAGGAATTACACTATGCAGTGTGTTGGTATCTGTTACATACAGTACATACAGTAGGCCAGGTCTTACCTGCGTGCAGAGCACCCGGCTGTGGGCTCCTGGGGAGCGCAGGGAGGACCAGGAGGCCGGGGAGGTGAGTCTGAGGCCCCGTGAGGTGCGCCCTACTCTGGCCCTAGGGGGCGCCGGCAGGGCCGCTGCTGCCACAGGGTGGAAGAACTCCGTTGGCAGACGGATAAGAGCAGGAGAACCAGAGGCACTGGCCGCTCCTACTCTTCCTCCCCCTCCTCCTCTTCCTCCCTCATCTGATCCTTCTCCTGCCTTAGTGCTACTGCAAGAGGTGCCACCTGAAGACAGAGAGAAAGGCTGTAAGGCAAATATACTATTCCATCTAGATCCCGAGTGAAACACCACATAAATACAATCCATTTAGCCTGTAGGGATAAACAGTCATTACTGATATTGATGATTAGACTAACAAAGACCTTGCAAATAATGCACATCATTCCAGGGAGAGCAACAATGCCACTGTACTGTACTGTGATGTCTGATTCACTCTATTCATGAATTGCACGCTGCGTTACAATACTGTTCTGAAGATTCTATTTAGGCCCTGGTTCCGACTGAATGTTTTACTTAATACATTGTCAACTGGCGCTAATGAAGATTAATGAAGATTAATGAAGATTTAGTCTAAAGTGCATTATAGTTGTTTGGAAACGAGATGGCATTTCAAAAGGAAGCAACTAATTAGTAGGAAAACCTATTGTCATCATTGTGATGTTGCCAGATTGACTTAAGATGCAGTATAACTTTAGATAATAAGCTAAAATTGCAGGGAGAGGACTGGATTTTAGCTAGCTAACGTCGCTAGCTAACGGCAACATTGCCATCTCTCTAAAGTACACTTTACGACATGATAATGATGGCAAATATGTTTCCTACTAATTATTTGCCTTCTGTAGCAACGTCATAGTATTTCCAGGCCACTATAGTGTAATTTAGATTAAACAGTCATTAGGCCCCTTTCAGAATGACTGGGCATCACTCGACTTTCGGGCATCACTCGACTTTCGGGCACCACTATGGCGGAGAGCGGCTTGAGAACGTTCCTAACAATGTCATGATGCAACCGAGCGACGGAGGTGCAACCCATGAATACACTCTTCAAAAAAATAAACTGCTATCTAGAACCAAAAGGGTTCTTTCGGCTGTCCCCAAAGGAGAACCGTTTGAAGAACCCTTTTTGTTTCCAGGTAGTACATATTTGGTTCCGGGTAGAACCCTATTGGATTCGATGTAGAACACTTTCCCCACAGGGTTCTACATGGAACCCATATGAGTTCTACCTGGAACCAAACAGGGTTCTACCTGGAACCAAACAGGGTTCTACCTGGAACCAAAGAGGGTTATCCTATTGGGACAGCCGAAGACCTGTTTTGGAACCCTTTTTTCTAAGAGTGTAGGACCAACCTGGACTGTGATGGGCTGGCTAAGTACAGCTCAGCTTAGTTCAAATCAAATAAATGTTTATTGGTTGCGTACACCGATTTAAAGATTTTATTGCAGGTTTGGCTCAATAATGTGAAAACACAAGATATACTTTACAGTGCCTTGCAAAAGTATTCATCCCCCTTGGCATTTTTCCTATTTTGTTGCATTACAACCTGTAATTTAAATAGATTTTATTTGGATTTCATGTAATGGACATACACAAAATAGTCAATTTAAAAAAATGTTTTAAACATTTTAAACGGAAAAGTGGTGCGTGCATATGTCTTCACCCCCTTCGCTATGAAGCCCCTAAATAAGATCTGGTGCAACCAATTACCTTCAGAAGTCATATAATTAGTTAAATAAAGTCCCCCTGTGTGCAATCTAAGTGTCACATGATCTGTCACATGATCTCAGTATATATACACCTGTTCTGGAAGGCCCCAGAGTCTGCAACACCACCAAGCAAGGGGCATCACCAAGCAAGTGGCACCATGAGGACCAAGGAGCTTTCCAAACAGATCAGGGACAAAGTTGTAGAAGTACAGATCAGGGTTGGGTTATAAAAAATTATCAGAAACTTTGAACATTCCACGGAGCACGATTAAACCCAATATTAAAAAATTGAAAGAATATGGCACCACAACAAACCTGCCAAGAGAGGGCCGACCACCAAAACTCACGGACCAGGCAAAGAGCGCATTAATCAGAGAGGCAACAAAGAGACCAAAGATAACTCTGAAGGAGCTGCAAAGCTCCACAGCAGAGATTGGAGTACCTGTCCATAGGACCACTTTAAGCCGTACACTCCACAGAGCTGGGTTTTATGGAAGAGTGGCCAGAAAAAAGCCATTGCTTAAAGAAGAAATAAGCAAACACGTTTGGTGTTCACCAAAAGGCATGTGGGATGCTTCCCAAACATATGGAAGAAGGTACTCTGGTCAGATGAGACCAAAATTGAGCTTTTTGGCCATCAAGAAAAACGCTATGTCTGGTGCAAACCCAACACCTCTCATCACCCCGAGAACACTATCCCAGTATCATGCTGTGGGGATGTTTTTCATCGGCAGGGACTGGGAAACTGGTCAGAATTGAGGGAATGATGGATGGCGCTAAATACAGGGAAATTCTTGAGGGAAACCTGTTTCAGTCTTCCAGAGATTTCAGACTGGGACAGAAGTTCACCTTCCAGCAGGACAATGACCCTAAGCATACTGATAAAGCAACACTTGAGTGGTTTAAGGGGAAACATTTAAATGTCTTGGAATGGCCTAGTCAAAGCCCAGACCTCAATCCAATTGAGAATCTGTGGTATGGCTTAAAAATTGCTGTATACCAGCGGAACCCATCCAACTTGAAGGAGCGGTAGCAGTTTTGCCTTGAAGAATGGGCAAAAATCCCAGTGGCTAGATGTGTAAAGCTTATAGAGACATACCCCAAGAGACTTGCAGCTGTAATTGCTGCAAAAGGTGACTCTACAAAGTATTGACTTTGGGCGGGTGAATAGTTATGCACGCTCAAGTTTCCAGTTTGTTTTTGTGTTATTTCTTATTTCTTTCACAATAAAACATATTTTGCATCTTCAAAGTGGTAGGCATGTTGTGTAAATCAAATGATACAAACCCCCCAAAAATCTATTTTAATTACAGGTTGTAAGGGAACAAAATAGGAATAATTCCAAGGGGGTGAATACTTTTGCAAGCCATTGAATTAGTCCATATATATATATATATAGAATATATATAGAAATGTTGCTTTGTTTCCCAACCCTTCCGATATACACATACATATACAGCAATACACATTAGGCTGGAAAGGCTGGAGCAGAGGGTATGACTGGACTCACCAGGGCTGTGGTGGGATGGGGTCTTGTGTCTCTGATGGACCCCCACCTCCACCAGGAGTGGAGCCCCCTCCTCGGCTACTGAACTGTGGGCCCTGCAGCGCCTCGACCCCCCTGTCTGGCCCTGGGTCAAGGAGTCCCCTCCTCCGCCAGCCTCCTCTGAGCCCTGGGAGTCACTGCCCCTCTCCTCCTGGGGGAAGAACACACATGTTGACACACACTGTACCTGTTTATGTTGTCTGTTATTATAATTAAATGTGGAGTGGGGCATGATAGGGTGCAGTACTGCACTTCATTATTACTGAAGGGAGCACCGGCTAGCATCCAAGCTCCTAGCCTGCTAGCATACACACTTAGGCTCTGAGGCTATGGTTAGCATACTGACACAAGACTCCAGTCTCCCTGGGAAAATAAGGAATCTCTTTTATCTGAAGAGATTCTTTATCTGTAATGGACTTCCTGGTTCAGATAAAAGTTGAATAAAATAAACGCTAAAAGCGATTCCCTAGGACCTTCATCTGGATATTACTGTCAGCTATGAGCACTTCTGATTCAAATCACCTCTGGATGACTGATTATGGCCCATAGCAACCCTGGTAGCCATGTGTGCTATCTGGCCACAGCCGGAAGGTCTCGGTCTCTCAATTCAATTATATTCAATTTAAGGGCTTTATTGGAATGAGAAACATATGTTAACATTGCCAAAGCAAGTGAACTAGATAATAAACAAAAGTGAAATAAACAATACAAATTAACAGTAAACATTACACTCATAAAAGTTCCAAAAGAATAAAGACATTACAAATGTTACATTATGTGAAAATAGTTAAAGTACAAAAGGGAAAATAAATAAACATAAATATGGATTGTATTTACAATGGTGTTTGTTCTGCACTGGTTGCTCTTTTCTTGTAGCAACAGGTCCCAAATCTTTTTGCTGTGATGGCACACTGGTATTTCACCCCATAGACATAGGAGTTTATGAAAATTGGGTTTGTTTTTTAATTCTTTGTGGATTTGTGTAATCTGAGGGAAATATGTGTCTCTAATATGGTTATACATTTTGCATGAGGTTAGGAAGTGCAGCTCAGTTTCCACCTCATTTTGTGGGCAGTGTGCAAATAGCCTGTCTTCTCTTGAGAGCCAGGTCTGCTTTCACAGCCTTTCTCAATAGCAAGGCTATGCTCACTGAGTCTGTACATGGTCAAAGCTTTCCTTAAGCTTGGGTCAGTCACAACGGTCAGGTATTCTGGCACTGTGTATTCTCTGTTTAGGGCCAAATATCGTTCTAGTTTGCTTTGTTTTTTGTTGTTAATTCTTTCCAATGGGTCAAGTAATTATCTTTTTGTTTTCTCATGATTTGGTTGGGTCTCACTGTGTTGCTGTCCTGGGGCTCTGTTTGTGAACAGAGCCCCAGGACCAGTTTGCTAAGGGGACAATTCTCCAGGTTCATCTCTCTGTAGGTGATGGCTTTGTTATGGAAGGTTTGGGAATTGCTTCCTTTTAGGTGTTTGTAGAATTTAACAACTCTTACTATTCTTGTGAGGACGTCTGGTACTCATAATGTGACATGATATATTGAACCAATGAGCAGAGAATGAACCAGACCATGAACCAGCATCTTGGGAAAAATACGTAAATACTTAACTTGATTAATGGAGAATGTAACGATACAGACATTTTTTACCAAAAACAACAAACACCAGCACTCGAAACTCACACAGGGGAAACATACAGGAAACTGAATTCAAGAACTAACAAAGGGAACAGAAAACACATCTCTCTTATAGGGGAAACAATCATGAAATAATAAGACACAGTCCAATAAAAGTCTCTAGACCGCCCTCTGGTGCCAGGAGGAACCATGACACATAAGTATAGTAAAACGTATATAAACACACACAATCCCCCACCCCCACATACTCCTACTAGCATTAAACAACTAGAGGGAAGGATATCGCACAGGGAGGGATGATAGGAAGATAGGGGGTAAAGGAAAGGGAGGAATGATGTAGTAGTGGATAAAGAGGAAGATAGCCCTCACAGGCCAGAGGGGAGGCAGTAGACTGAATGGATTTCTATTCCTGAAGGTTTCTGTACAGGAGATTAGAGCTTCAGTAGGATTCAGGATTTATTCTTATGCCCCTGGAACTTTGTGCCATGCTTCCTTTATTGGAATACAAGTATTCTTTCTGCACTGGAGACTAAGGGAACCCACTGTCCACCCCCTCTATCACCCCATCCTCAGACCGGAGCAGACCTGGGTTCAAATAGTATTCAACATCTTAGCCTCTAAAGTGCAGACCTTGCCCTATTGGTACTGCAGGATGGCTAAAGCATGCTCAAAACTATTTTAACCCAGGTCTGCTACCCAGTCCAACATTTCAACCCCCTCCGTTGTCCTTGAAAAACCCCCTTCCCATTTATAACCCCTCCATCTCTCCATCTCTACCTTGCCCTCCCGCACCAGCAGCTGGTGGACACTCTGGTCGTCCAGGCTGAGGTCATCAGGTAGGGCCGGAGACGACGACTTGTCTGACATTTGGTCTGACCTCAGAGATGCCTGCTCTATCTCTGCCAGCCTGATCTGCTGTAGAGGGGGAGGGAGAGAGAGGGAAAGAGAAGGAGAGGGGGGAGAAGGAGAGAGAGAGAGAGAGAGAGAGAGAGAGAGAGAGAAGGGGGGGAGTGACAAGGGGGAGAGGGAGAAAGAGAGAGAGAAGGGTGGGAGAGAGGTGAGAGAGAGAAAGAGAGATTGAGATGGGGAAAGAGGGGAAGAGAGACGGAGGTGGAAGGAGTGATGGAGAAAAAAAGGGGGAAAGGGAAAGTGAAGGAGAGAGAGAAAGTTATCTAGAACTGAGAGAGAGAAAGTTATCTAGAACTGAGAGAGAGAAAGTTATCTAGAACTGAGAGAGAGAATGGACACATAAACCAGACAATTGAAATCCAATGGAGTGAGGGAGGGGGCCGTTATATGAACATGTGCCTGTGGGTGAGTGAGACAAAGAGGTTCATAAAGAGAGATTCACGGCTCATATACAGCAGTAAATTACCACTGCACTATGCCAGAGGCAGGAGGAGAGCGGGAGGGAGGAGGGGAGAAGGAGGGAGGAGGGGAGAGAGAGGTAGGGAAGGGGGTGATAATTAGAAAAAGGGAGCAAGACAGAGAGAGATAGAAGGTGGGGAAAATAGACTGGGAGGATGTAATGTGTTCAGAGAAACAGAGATAAAGGCCCCTGATGTGGTCAGGAGAAACTTACGGCCCTAACAATCACAAGTTCCATGTTAGGTTGTTTCCAGACAGATCCTATAAACACTACATGACCAAAAGAATGTGGACACGTGCTCGTTGAACATCTCATTCCAAAATCATGTGCATTAACATGGAGTTTGTCCCCCCTTTGCTGCTATAACAGCCTCCACTCTTCTAGGAAGGCTTTCCACTAGGTGTTGGAACATTGCTGCAGGGACTTGTTTCCATTCAGCCACAATTGCAGTAGTGAGGTCGGGCAATGATGCTGGGCGATTAGGCCTGACTTGCAGTCGGCATTCCTATTCATCCCAAAGGTGTTCGATGGGGTTGAGGTCAGGGCTCTGTGCAGGCCAGTCATGTTCTTCCACACCAACCTCTGCAAACAATTTCTGTATGGACTTTGCTTTGTGCACTGTCATGCTGAAACAGGAAAGGGCCTTCACAGAATTGTCTAGAATGTCATTGTATGCTGTAGCGTTAAGATTTCCCTTCATTGGAACTAAGGGGCCTAGCCTGAACCATGAAAAACAGCCCCAGACCATTATTCCTCCTCCACCAAACTTTACAGTTGGCACTATGCATTGGGGCAGGTAGTGTTCTCCTGGCATCCACCAAACCCAGATTCGTCCGTCGGACTGCCAGATGGTGAAGCGTGATTCATCACTCCAAAGAACGCGTTTCCACTGCACCAGTGTCCAATGTCGGCAAGCTTTACACCACTCCAGCCAACGCTTGACATTGCGCATGGTAATATTAGGCTTGTGTGCCGTTGCTTGGCCATGGAAAAGTTCTTGTGCTGACGTTGCGTCCAGAGGCAGTTTGAAACTCAGTAGTGAGTGTTGCAACCGAGGACAGACGATTTTTACGCGTTACGTGCTTCAGCACTCGGTGGTCCCGTTCTGTGAGCTTGCGTAGCCTACCACTTCGCGGCTGAGCCGTTGTTGCTCCAAAACGTTTCCACATCACAATAACAGCACTTACAGTTTACTGGGGCAGCTCTAGCAGGGCAGAAATTTGACAAACTGACTTGTTGGAAAGGTGGCATCCTATGACAGTTCCACGTTGAAAGTCACTGAGCTCTTCGGTGAGGCTGTTTGTCTATGGAGATTTCATGGCTGTGTGCTCAATTTTATACACCTGTCAGCAACAGGTGTGGCTGAAATAGCCGAATCCACAAATTTAAGGGGTGTCCACATACTTTTGTTTATATGGTGTATGTCTTAATGCACCAAGTCATGCACAGTGTCCCCTTAAAATAGGTTTTAATAAGAATCAGTGTTGTTATTGTCTCTCCATGCCCTGGGGCACAACAATCACACATTCAACACACACACACACACACACACACACACACACACACACACACACACACACACACACACACACACACACACACACACACACACACACACACACACACACACACACACACACACACACACACCAGAACCCAGGAGATAGCTGAAGGACAGATACAGACGTCAGGATAGAGAGAAAGAGAGAGAGGTAGTTTCATGACATGATAAATCAGAGATGGGAGGAGCATGTAAGAGAGGAGAGGACAGATTGATAGCTTGACAGCATCTGCAGACAGGCAGAAAGGAAGAGTGACAGGTGAAGAGGTTCAAATCCCAGTTATTACTTTCCAGAGTGGCCCGTTCCACTTTATCATTATGATAAACACAACTAGCAACAGGGATAGTGTGAATGTGTGTGAACGTGTGTGTGTGTGACTGTGTGTGTGTGTGTGTGTGTGTGTGTGTGTGTGTGTGTGTGTGTGTGTGTGTGTGTGTGTGTGTGTGTGTGTGTGTGTGTGTGTGTGTGTGTGTGTGTGCGCGTCTACATATGCATGGTTCATGTGTTTACCTCTAGTTGTGGGTGGCTCTTACAGTCCTTCCAGACAGGAGGAGAGGTAGAGGAGTAGTGATGGAAGACAGATCCAGAGAGGTTGTCAATCATCAGCATCTCTCCTTCAAATGAATCCTTAATCAGCAGAGACACACTGTCCAGCCACTGACTCTCCTGGAACACACAGTTATTACATGGTTAATGATATCATATCCTGGAACACTCAGTTATTACATTGTTAATGATATCATATCCTGGAACACATAGTTATTACATGGTTAATGATATCATATCCTGGAACACACAGTTATTACATTGTTAATGATATCATATCCTGGAACACACAGTTATTACATTGTTCATTATATCATATCCTGGAACACACAGTTATTACATTGTTCATTATATCATATCCTGGAACACACAGTTATTACATTGTTCATTATATCATATCCTGGAACACACAGTTATTACATTGTTAATGATATCATATCCTGGAAAACATAGTTATTACATTGTTCATTATATCATATCCTGGAACACACAGTTATTACATTGTTAATGATATCATATCCTGGAACACACAGTTATTACATTGTTCATTATATCATATCCTGGAACACACAGTTATTACATTGTTCATTATATCATATCCTGGAACACACAGTTATTACATTGTTCATTATATCATATCCTGGAACACACAGTTATTACATTGTTCATTATATCATATCCTGGAACACACAGTTATTATATTGTTAATGATATCATATCCTGGAACACACAGTTATTACATTGTTAATGATATCATATCCTGGAACACACAGTTATTACATTGTTCATTATATCATATCATGGAACACACAGTTATTACATTGTTCATTATATTTATCCCATGTGTAACTCTGTGTTGTTTTTGTCGTACTGCTTTGCTTTATCTTGGCCAGGTCGCTGTTGTAAATGAGAACTTGTTCTCAACTGGCCTACCTGGTTAAATAAAGGTGAAATAAAGGTGAAATAAAAGATATATCCTGGAACACACAGTTATTACATGGTTCATTAAATCATATCCTGGAACACATAGTTATTACATTGTTCATTATATCATATCCTGGAACACACAGTTATTACATTGTTCATTATATCATATCCTGGAACACACAGTTATTACATGGTTCATTATATCATATCCTGGAACACACAGTTATTACATTGTTCATTATATCATATCCTGGAACACACAGTTATTACATGGTAACATCATTATAGAGTTAACTTACAGCTACAAAGGGTCAAGAGGAATCACAGCATAGGGCTGTACACCTACTGAAATCTACACCTAGTGACATCTACACCTAGTGACATCTACACCTAGTGACATCTACTCCTAGTGAAATCTACTCCTAGTGAAATCTACACCTAGTAACATCTACTCCTAGTGAAATCTACACCTAGTGACATCTACACCTAGTGACATCTACACCTAGTGACATCTACTCCTAGTGACATCTACTCCTAGTGACATCTACACCTAGTGACATATACTCCTAGTGACATCTACTCCTAGTGACATCTACTCCTAGTGACATCTACACCTAGTAACATCTACTCCTAGTGACATCTACACCTAGTGACATCTACACCTAGTAACATCTACTCCTAGTGACATCTACACCTAGTAACATCTACTCCTATTGACCTCTACTCCTAGTGAAATCTACACCTAGTGACATCTACACCTAGTGACATCTACTCCTAGTGACATCTACTCCTAGTGACATCTACACCTAGTGACATCTACTCCTAGTGACATCTACTCCTAGTGACATCTACACCTAGTAACATCTACTCCTAGTGACATCTACACCTAGTAACATCTACTCCTAGTGACATCTACACCTAGTAACATCTACTCCTAGTGACATCTATACCTAGTGACATCTACTCCTAGTGACATCTACAGCTAGTGACATCTACACCTAGTGACATCTACACCTAGTGACATCTACTCCTAGTGACATCTACACCTAGTGACATCTACTCCTAGTGACATCTACTCCTAGTGACATCTACTCCTAGTAACATCTACACCTAGTGACATCTACACCTAGTGACATCTACACCTAGTAACATCTACTCCTAGTGACATCTACACCTAGTGACATCTACTCCTAATGACATCTACACCTAGTAACATCTACTCCTAGTGACATCTACACCTAGTGACATCTACTCCTAGTGACATCTACACCTAGTAACATCTACTCCTAGTGACATCTACACCTAGTAACATCTACACCTAGTAACATCTACTCCTAGTGACATCTACACCTAGTATCATCTACACCTAGTAACATCTACACCTAGTAACATCTACACCTAGTGACATCTACACCTAGTGACATCTACACCTAGGAACATCTACTCCTAGTGACATCTACTCCTAGTGACATCTACACCTAGTAACATCTACTCCTAGTACCATCTACTCCTAGTAACATCTACACCTAGTATCATCTACACCTAGTATCATCTACACCTAGTGACATCTACACCTAGTAACATCTACTCCTAGTACCATCTACTCCTAGTAACATCTACACCTAGTAACATCTACACCTAGCGACATCTACACCTAGTGACATCTACACCTAGTATCATCTACACCTAGTATCATCTACACCTAGTAACATCTACACCTAGTAACATCTACACCTAGTGACATCTACACCTAGTAACATCTACACCTAGTAACATCTACACCTAGTGACATCTACACCTAGTGACATCTACACCTAGTAACATCTACTACAGAAGTAGCGTTACAACATTACACATTCAAATAGTGACACCAAAACTGTTTATATTAACTGGTTACATGATTATTTCAGAGTTAAGCTATGACCATAGCTAGAGTAACCCAAGGAGACCCAACAGCCTGAAAGAGTTACCATGCAGAGACACATCTGTGATACATTTGATGCATGTCTCTATTAAATGTTCAATAGATAAATTAGATAACCGTTTAGGGAGCTGGCAGACTGTTATTACATTAATACAATGAAGAAGTCATCTATTTAAACTTCATTATATCATTTTCTATCTTGAATCTCATCAGCAAAATAGTTGTTCTGTAATACTTCTTCTGTGCAATTAGATTGACTGGAAAAATAGTAAAAAGAATAGCAACTGAACTGGCCCCATATTTCCTCAACTGCTGTAATTCCTATAAGTGTTATTTTCACTAAGGAAATCTGTCTTCCTTTACAGAGCCCTGTGTTGATAATGGCACCTTGATAGCGGTGCTTTAATTGTTTCCCCTTTAGCCAAAACACTAACACTTTTATAATAATAAAACATTCTAAAACACGTTCAGAGAAATCTGAAATCTGATTGGCTGAAATGCCGTTGAAAGACATTCACTCATACCAGATAACCACACAGGCAGAGATAGGGTCGTCACTATTTGGCCATGTCACAAAGAACAGAAGTTCCAGACACTTACACACTGCTCCTGTCCATTCTTGCATGTCCATCTAGTGACTATCCCCCTGTGCTTACACGGCCCATCCATACGCCTTTCTCTGCAGAAACATTCCCCTAAATACATACAGTACTAAGAAACATTACCCTAAATACATACAGTGCTAAAGAAACATTACCCTAAATACATACAGTACTAAGAAACATTACCCTAAATACATACAGTACTAAAGAAACATTACCCTAAATACATACAGTGCTAAAGAAACATTACCCTAAATACATACAGTACTCAGAAACATTCCCCTAAATACATACAGTATACTAAGAAACATTCCCCTAAAACATACATTACTAAGAAACATTCCCCTAAATACATGCAGTACTAAGAAACATCACCCTAAATACATGCAGTACTAAGGAAACAGGGTCATAGGCTGCTAAATCCACAGGCCCACATTTATTCTTTCTCTACAGCAATGGAAAAATCCAGTAAAGTGTACCGTCAGTGTTACAGTTATATAAACTGTAGCCGTTGTCTAACACTGCTAACCCACATATACAGTAACCCACATACACAGCCACTCACCAGCCAATGTTTTACATGTAGGAAGGCAGCTGTTGTTTAAAAGTGTTTGCCATTAGCAACAGGTTGTAGTCCTTGCTCAGTTTAACTTTGCCTTCATTGTTACCAAAATAAACCTGGCTTATAAAATCTATCTACAGTATACGTATATAACTATGGCTGGGAATTGCCAGGAACTTCAAGATATGATATCATCACTACACTTAGGTGCCGATACAATATGAATTGTGCTTCTCATGATTCTATCTGTATTGTGATTTGATACTGTGATTTTACGGCGATCCGATGTTCCAAACATATTGCTCACCATATATCTGCTGCACAGGGACAAGAGAGAGACATGAGAAAATGAGCTTTCTGTGATTAGTCATGGAAATAAAAGTGCTGAAAACAAATTGGCTTCCTATTTAAAAAGAAGATGGAGAACAGGCTATGAAGGAAAAATATTGGAGTTTTGGTGCAGGTACAGCCAAAACAATATATCGATATATCAATACGATAATATCCCGATATGTAACTGTATCGATTTTTTCCCCATCACTATATAATGTATAACAATAGACTACATCTATACAGAGTCCAGATACTCCTCAGTGTGTGTGGGTTGTTAAGAACAGCACTGGAGTAGGCCCTGAATGACTGTGTTACGAAACAGCAAAGGAACACATACATCACGGACACCCATGCACACGCACGCAGGCAGGCACACACCCACCACGCAGGCACACGCCTGAATGGCTATGGCTTAGTCTTAATAAGAAGGCCATTTCTATTTTTCTACACAACAATAGTGCTGGCCACCTGGTGAGAACGTGCGCCTTAAAGAGAAGAGAAGAGAGAGAGAGAGAGAGAGAGAGAGAGAGCGAGAGAGAGAGAGAGAGAGAGAGAGAGAGAGAGAGAGAGAGAGAGAGAGAGAGAGCGAGAGAGAGAGAGAGCCCTTCAGTTCATTCCAGACAGTGTCAGCACGCGCGCTCTCTCTCTCTCTCTCTCTCTCTCTCTCTCTCTCTCTCTCACTCACTCTCACTCTCACTCTCACACAGAGGTTAGGGAGTGCAGCTCAGTTTCCACCTCATTTTGTAGAAAGTGTGCACATAGCCTGTCTTCTCTTGAGAGCCAGGTCTGCCTAATCCGGCCGTTCTCAATAGCAAGGCTATGCTCACTGAGTCTGTACATAGTCAAAGCTTTCCTTAACTTTCTGTCAGTCACAGTGGTCAGATATTCTGCCACTGTGTACTCTCTGTTTAGGGCCAAATAGCATTCTAGTTTGCTCAGTTTCTTCGTTCATTCTTTCTTTCATTCTTTCCAATGTGTCAAGTAATTATCTTCTTGTGTTGCTGTCCTGGTGCTCTGTGGGGTGTGTTTGTGTTTGTGAACAGAGCCCCAGGACCAGCTTTCTTAGGGGACTATTCTCCAGGTTCATCTCTTTGTAAGTGATGGCTTTGTTATGGAAGGTTTGGGAATCACCCTTTAATCGGCCTAATTCGGCTCTACATGCATTATTTGGTGTTTTACGTTGTACACAGATGATATTGTGTCCCATTTTGTTTGTCTGTTGTATGGTAATTTGGTAAAAAGCCAATTTGACATTTGTTCAGTACATTGTTTTAACTGAGGAAATGTACGAGTTTGCTGTTAATGATAACTAGAATACTGTATATAAAACAGGAACGGGTCTGTATATAACACATTCTGCCAGGTCTGGAATCCCACTACAAGTGTCACAGTAAAGGAAACACCTGCCGTAGTGATGCTGTGAATTGTATTGCCTTAAAGGTGTAAACATTGATTTCTCATCATGGCCATTTCCTTCAGCTCCCCTCCAATCACTTAGCATCACCTCTCCTCTTTACACACATGTTCTCTTTACTTCTCTCTCTCTCTCCACCTTTCCCTCCCCCTCATGTCGCTCACTCTCCTCCAGATCAGTTTCTATTTTCATCTGTGTGTTTTCTCAATAATTCCTGCCTCCACACACGCCACGCACACACACACACACGCCACGCACACACACACACACACACACACACACACACACACACACACACACACACACACACACACACACACACACACACACACACACACACACACACACACACACACACACACACACACACACACACACACACACACACACACAATTGTAGCTGTTGTGAATGAATAAATTGAGCTGGCCTGCAGGCCCCTGGTTACATCACCCAGAGGAGAGGAGAGGAGAGCAGAACAAAGAAGCTCCCTCCCTCCCTCCCCCCCCTCCCTCCCTCCCTCCCTCCCTCCCTCCCTCCCTCCCTCCCTCCCTCCCTCCCTCCCTCTCTTATTAAGTTATTCTGTCAGCCAACACAAAGCTAAAAATGGCTCCTCAGTAAAGCCAAGTTTAGTTCTGTAAAGGTAGAACAGATCGTAGCAGGCAGCCGGTGAGTCATCCATGTGTGTTATGATTATGATTAGGTATTTAGTAATCTCACTGTGTGTGCGTGTGCGTGTGTGCTTGTTTGTGTTTATGTCTTCCAGGGCTTTGTGTTTGTGGGTGTGTGCACACTGACGGGTTAATATCGGAGGTCCTGAGTTTGAATTGAAAAGGTGATTAAATGCAAGGTGCAGTGTGTGTTTGCTCATCTACCTCGCCGCAGAAGACTGACAACAAGGGTTGCCATGGCAATGGAGAGCGCCAGGCAAATTCACTGTGAAAGGTGCAGCTAGATGAAAATGTATTTCAATGCCCCTCTCCCTTCAACTCCCTAAAATCACATTGTTCTTTCATCAGCATCTATTTCAGGGGTCCCGAGAATAATATCCAAACCCCTTCGAGATGTTTTTATCTGTTGAAAGCAATAACAGAACCCTGAATATGAGTAGCTGTGTTTTTCTGCAGTAGTCTGGGCCACGGCCACGTTCTAGGGTACGTCCCAAATGGCACCCAAATTCCCTGGTTAAAAGTAGTGCACTATATTGGGAATAGGGTGCCATTTGAGACACACTCTGGGTCACGGTGACATTGTACTGAATCTACATTATGACCTGTTCAGAGATTATGTCTGTTATTTGAATACCCGGGCCGACAAGATTAAACATCTCTCTCTCCTCCCCCTGTCTCTCTCCCATCTCTCTCTCTCTCCCATCTCTCTCTCTCTCTCTCTCTCTCTCTCTCTCTCTCTCTCTCTCTCTCTCTCTCTCTCTCTCTCTCTCTCTCTCTCTCTCTCTCTCTCTCTCTCTCTCTCTCTCGCTGTCTCTCTCGCTGTCTCTCCGTATCTTCCCTGGCTGTTCCTTTGTATTACATTATGAAAGGTTGAGTGAACAAGCAGACAAACTGAGTTAAACAGGACTGATGGGCTGTCACTCTAAAACACTGAGGATGTCAGAACAGGAAGGAGACTAAATGTCTCTGATTATCTTTCTGTCTCCTCTGACTGTTCTTGTTCTTGTTCTCTCTCTCCCTGTCATAATGACCTCCACCTTACGTCTATGTACTACACACGAGTGTATCAGACTGTTTATATGTGTAATTCCTATAATATCAAAAAGAAAGACAAATAGACAGAAACAGACAGACCCATACGAACAGAAATGTATTCATCCATCCATCTCACCTGTGCAGGAGAGTAGGGATCACGATTGTTCGGATCTTGCAGTGTTCCTGGATGCGTCGTTGCCATGTGATGATGCATATTCCCCCCGGAGGAACTGCCTGGGACTCCCATACCTCTCTCCACTCCTCCTCCAACTCTCCCACCTCCCCCTCCACCTCCCCCTGCTGCTCCACCTTTCTTCCCTCCTGCACAGACTCCCTCCGGCCCCATGCAGCATAGGGCCCCCGTGGCCAGCTCCAGCTCAATCTCAGCGTCCATCTCCGCCTCCTCCTTGGCCTCCTTGTTGGAGTCGTCCAGGTGCTTCATCAACACCGCCACCACCACGTTGATCAGGACGAACTGGGCCGTCAACACAAAGGACACAAAGTACATGGGAGAGATGAACTGCAGGCTGGGGTTGCAGGAGTAGTCAGGCCCGTAGTCCGGAGGGCACTCCCTCAACGTGTCCTAGGGAGGGGGGAGGGAAGGTGGGAGAGAGGAGAAATAGGAGCTGTCTGTTAGGTCAAGCCATGAAGTCCTGCTAAGACATTATTACATTTACGTAATTTAGCAGAAGCTCTTATCCAGAGCGACTTACTGTAGTGAATGCATAGATTTAAATAATTTTTTCGTACTGGTCGTCCGTGGGAATCGAACCCACAACCAACTGAGCTACACAGGACTATACGGGACTATACAGAAACAACAAGTTTTATTGAACAAATTCATGAACAAGAGTTAAGCATTCCAACTTGAAACAAAGATATCAATGTAAGACTTTTGTGAGCAGATTGACCTGTCACACAATAACTGTAAGACATCCAGACATGAGCTAATTCTAGTCTCTTCTCTCTCATTTGTTTTGACCTTTTCACTTCGTAGTCTCAAGTGTTTCCTTCTTCCCCTCTCCCCTCTTTTTCCTCCCTCTATCCCTCCCTCTATCCCTCCCCTCTCTCTAGTCAGTACAGTGGTGATTCACTCTCTTTCTCTCTTCCCCCTCCCTCGTTCCAGGCAGTTTGGATCCAACACATCTCCAGGTAAAAGGTAGTGAAAGCTCACAAGGTCTCATCAGTAGTAATCTAAGAGAGGTGATTACAGTTCACTGCTTCAGCTGAGAGGTAGCGGCTGTGATCCCCACCCGTACCTCTACAAACCACTGAGGAGGTGTTTTTATGGTGCGCCCCTGTCACACTCCATAATGCGTTGAGCGTGGGGGTGGGGGGGCGATGACTGTGAAATGGGAGTGGGACACATTCCCCTATTTAAAAAGGCCATCTTTACAGAGAATATACAGAGCTGTGACAAGTCTGGTTATGGTAGTGCTCAAGGAGAGGAGGATTGGAATGGTCTTCTTAGGGAGCAGGACATAGGCTTGGGGCCTGCCCTTAGGGCCACAGGGCTTGTAATTACTCTGAAACTTCTCTGCAGCTAAGAAGCCAGGCACCAAATATCAACCACAGACATCAACATGAGAACTGAATAATACAACCCAAATAGCAACACATTGAAACATGGTAATTTTGGGTTAAAGTATCAGATGATCAACTATCTAATTTATTGTAATAAACGCTCCATAGAACACCATGTAGAAGTCCATCCACACCTTCATGATCCCGTTCCAGTTGTCCCCAGTGGAGACCTGGAACAGAGTGAGGAAGGCCATGCCAAAGTTCTCAAAGGTAGCATGGCGGCTCATCCCCTCACATGGGTAGTCCTCGTTACACACTGGGAGAGGAGAGTAGGGATGGAGGGACAGGGGGAGGGAGGGATAGGGGGAGGGAGGGATAGGGGGAGAGATGGGGAGGTAAGAGAGAAGGGGAGAGAGAAACAAGTAGAGAACGATAGATACAGGGGGAAGGACGAAGGGATAGAGGGAGAGATAAAGATACATGAAGAGAAAATAACAGTTTATATAGAGAACATTTATCTATTCAGTCCTCTTAGAAACCAGCAACCAACAACAGCAGACGTGGTTGTTTGCTCCTGGTCTTTAAGCTGTCTTGGCTGATTGTTTACACATCTCTCTCCTTACTACAGTTGCATTTAGCTCTAATCCTTTGCTCAAGACTGATGGGATGAGAGATAATCTCCAGCAGACATGACTAGAGTCCATAGAGAGAGTGTGACAGTTTGAAGACAGGCCTAGCTGCTTGGTTATTGTTTCTCCTTTCTAGTCTCCATGATACTTCTTGGCTCTGGCTGCATCGAGATACTTTACTGCAAGTCCCTTTCTATTTCTGTCGTGGCTCTGTAATCTAACAGGATTGGATATGTACAACTCTGAATGTGGCGCGCCATTGGGTATGCAGGGTTTTGTTCCAGCCCATCACTACCAACTCACCCAGTTCTCCAAACAGCTCAACCCCCAGTGCAGCATAGATGAAGAACAGGAGCATGAAGAGCAGACCCAGGTTCCCCACCTGAAACACACATAGGAACAGTATTAGGAACTGTTTCTGCTCTATATTCTCTTCGTATGGAACCGTTATTTTGACAGGGAGTCATGCTGAGTCCAAGGTCTCTTTTACAGAGAGCTGTTACAGAGAGATTTTGGGCTCCCGAGTGGCGCAGTGGTCTAAGGCACTACATCTCAGTGCTAGAGGCGTCACTACAGACACTCTGGTTCAAATCCAGGCTGTATCACAACCGGCTGTGATTGGGAGTCGCATAGGGTGGCACACAATTGGCCCAGCGTCATCCGGGTTTGGCCGGTGTAGGCTGTCACTGACTTGCCTAATTAAATAAAGGTAAAAAAAAATATGGATGAACACTGTAGTGACAAAAATATACACATCAAATACACTACGCAAAACAAAGATAAATAACACAATCATAGAAAACAAACACATTTTTCTGTAAAAAGATCCTCAATCAGCCGTCTGAATTGACCTAGAGGCACCAAATCATAAATTTTTTAGGCAAACATTCTGAACATTGCATCCCACTGAAAGAACAGCAGGTGTTTTGGCCTTGCCTTTTACCAAGCAACAAAACCTATTGGTCCCAGCATCCATGTTGTGCCACAGCCTCTACCATTTCAGAATCCTCAGTAGAAGCATCATTTGCTAGTTGTTCTGCCTTTCGCATGGGCAGGCCTGCTACCAAGAAAAGAGAAGTGAAAGCTAGACATTTGGTGCAGTACCAAAGCCTAAGTCCTACATCGTATCAGAATCCTCAAGAGGAGCCTGAGGAGGGAATTGGGAAAGTTGTCAGTGGCATAACCTTACTCTGTTGTTGTGACTGTGTAGTTGGAAGCCACCCAGGACACACAGCAGTAGATCCCTCTCTGTCTGCTGAATGGGACTGCATAAAGAGATAATGTAGTAAATGTGCTCAGAAAACACTATCCCATTAGTGAGACGTAACCTTACAGAGTCAATGTCACAGCAGCCAGCACACAGCTCTGTCTGGTCTGGTCCCCTGGGAGAGGAGGCTCTACTGGCCTGATCTAGCTTGTTCTGGCCTACTCTAGCCTGCTCTTGCCTGATCTAGTCTGTTCTGGCCTACTCTAGCCTGCTCTTGCCTGATCTAGCAATAAGAGAAACACTACACATCACTTCCGGTTGAACGCGGAACGAGGGAGAGTTCAGTTTTGTTGTTTTGAAAAGTTTGTTGTTTTTAAAGTGTATTGGAAAGTTCTTAGTAGAAAGCTAACTTTCAGAACCCGCAACACAGTTGGCATCAGTTGCTGGGACTGCTAGTCTCCGTCCAGTGATTCTGCCGACCAAGGACGGGTCTGAGGAGCAATTTGGTGTAGCAGCTAGCTTAGCTGGGTTTTCTTGAGGGCTTGAACGCAGCCCATGATGTGGTTAGCCATTGTGGCTGAGGCTAGATCCCTGCAGTTTGTTGTTTTCAATCTTCCCTGTGACCTGCCCTGTCTGGAACTGTGAGGAGTAACAGTGTAACCTACGTTGCTAGCTACCATGACAAAGACCAAAGCCGGTAGGACTACCGTTGTGGACAGTGGTGTCTCTCTGTCACGTGTGAAGGACCTTTTAAACAAAAAAAAAGAGTATAAGCAGTTGTTACAACAACAAGAAAATAGCTTCAAGTGTTTTGTCCAAATACTGGTGGATTCAACAAGTAAAATAATGGATGACCTGACCAGAGAGATCCAGGACCTGAATAACAATTTGCAGTTTTCCCAGGGTCAGCTCGATGAGTTGAAACAGGAAAACGGCAAGATGACAGCAATCTGTAAGTCGTTGAGGACATCAGTTCTTATGTGAATGATAACAATGATGGATAAATCAGACTTTCTGCAGGGACAATCAAGGCAGAACAACATAGTTGCGGATGGAATTGCAGAATCTCCACATGAGACCTGGATGGAGTCTGAGGACAACGTGAGGGAAATGATCTCAGAAATTAAAGATGGACCACAGCAAGATTTAGGTGGAGCGTGCCCACAGGACTGGAAAACCCACCACCATCCCAGGTGACAGGCCCGATAGTGGTCAAGTTCCTGAGGTTCAAGGACAAGGTAGCTGTTCTGGAAAGAGCCAAGAACTTGAGAGGAACATACATCTTCCTCAACTGAAGCTGTGCGCCAGAAGAGGAAAGAACTTATCCCAGCCAGGAAAGCTGCCAGAGCGCGTGGGGACATCGCTTACATCTGCTATGACAGGCTCATTGTTCACCTTCCCAGAAGCCTGGAAGGGATGAAAGAGCCAAGCCTATGGGTTCGTAGCTTCAACCCCGCAGTGTGCGCGCACACACACACACACACACACACACACACACACACACACACACACACACACACACACACACACACACACACACACACACACACACACACACACACACACACACACACACACACACACACACACACACACACACCCCACCCAATTGATTAATAGACTGTTGAATGTATATATTTTTCTCTTGCTTTGTTTGCTCTTTTCAGTATTATGTATATCTCTGATAAGCTACCCAGGAAAGGGCTTTTTAGCCCATATTAATATATGTAGCCTTAGAAATAAGGTTCATGAAATCAATAACTTGCTAATATCAGGTAACATTCATATATTAGCCATTTCTGAGGCTCACTTAGATAACTCATTTGACGATACAGCAGTAGCAATACAAGGATATAACATCTATAGAAGAGACAAATGCTTATGGGGGAGGTGTTGCTGTATATATTCAGAGCCATATCTCTGTAATGCTTAGAGAAAACCTTATGTCAAGTGTTACTGAAGTGTTGTGGTTGCAGGTTCACTTGGCACATCTAAAGCCTTTTCATTTGGGGTGATGCTATAGGCCACCAAGTGCTAACAGTCAGTGTCTAAATAATATGTGTGAAATGCATGATAGTTTATGTGATGTAAACAGAGAGGTCTACTTTCTTGGGGACCTGAATATTGACTGGTTTTAATCAAGCTGTCCGCTTAAGAGGAAGCTTCTCACTGTAACCAGTGCCTGTAATCTGGTTCAGGTTATTAATCAACCTACCAGGGTGTTTACAAACACTACAGGAACAAGATCATCTACATGTATCTATCACATTTTTTATAATACTGTAGAACTTTGTACAAAAGCTTTATCCATACCCACTGGATGCAGTGATCACAATATAGTGGCTATATCCAGGAAAGCCAACGTTCCAAAATCTGGGCCTAAAATAGTGTATAAGAGATCATACAAAATATTTTGCTGTGACTCTTATATGGATGATGTTAAAAATATTTGTTGGTCTGATGCGATTAATAAGGAGCTTCCAGACGCTGCACTTGATGGATTTATGAAATTGCTTCTTCCAATTATTGATAAACATGCACCTGTTAACTTGTTTGGGATAGGGGGCAGTATTTTGACATCCGGATGAAAAGCGTGCCCAAAGTAAACTGCCTGTTACTCAGGCCCAGAAGCTAGGATGTGCATATAGATAGAAAACACTCTAAAGATTCTAAAACTGTTAAAATGATGTCTGTGAGTATAACAGAACTGATACGGCAGGCGAAACCCCGAGGAGAAACCATCCCCCAATAAATAAATTCAGCCTACCACTGTTTTCAATGGCTGTCACTTTTATTATAAGGCGAAATCCTCCCAGATTGCAGTTCCTAGGGCTTCCACTAGATGTCAACAGTCTTTAGAAAAAGTTTTAGGCTGGTTTTTGGAAAAATTTGCCAGAAATTGTAGTTTTTCTAGGTGGCTGTAGTGTTTCCAAGCATGTGAATGAGAGTGTGTTCTTTGGTATTTTTCTCTAGTAAAGACAATAATGATTCTCCGTCTTAAATTTTATCGTTTATTTACGTATTAGGGTACCTAAGGTTTGATTATAAACATTGTTTGACTTGTTTGGAAAAGTTTATTAGTAACATTTGGGATTCATTTTGTATGCATTTTGATGGAGGGAAACTGGGTGGATTATTGACAGAAGTGCGCCAGCTAAACTGAGTTTTTATGGATATAAAGAAGGACATTATCGAACAAAAGGACCATTTGTGATGTAACTGGGACCTTTTGGAGTGCCAACAGAAGAAGATCAAAGGTAAGGCATTTATTATGTCGCTATTTCTGACTTTCATGTCACACCTGCCTGGTTGAAATATGTTTTCATGGTTTTGTATGCGGGGTGCTGTCCTCAGATAATCGCATGGTGTGCTTTCGCCGTAAAGCATTTTTTAAATCTGACACAGTGGCTGGATTAACAAGAAGTTAAGCTTTATTTTGATGTATTACACTTGTGATTTTATGAAAGTTAAATATTTATAATTCTGTAGTTTGAATTTCGTGCTCTGCAATTTCACCGGATGTTGTCGAGGTGTCCCGCTAGCTGCATGCCTTAAAGTGACTGTTAGAACTGTTAAGGCTCCATGGATTGATAAGAAATTGAAAAACTGTATGGTTGAAAGAGATGGGGCAAAAAGAGTGGCTAATAAGTCTGGCTGCACATCTGACTGGCTGACTTACTACAAATTTACTTTAAATGAAATTATGGGCAGAAAAACAAATTCAAATCAGATGGCTTATTTATCACAAAACCATTTGATGTTGCCAATTATTTTAATGATTACGTCATTGGCAAAGTGGGCAAACTTAGGCAGGAAATGCCAACAACAAACAGTGAGCCATTGTATCCATGCATAAAAAAACAAATAATGACAGAAAGCGTTGCAAAAAAAAAAGCGTTTGAATTTTGTAAAGTTAGTGTGGGAGAGGTGGAAAAATTATTATTATCAATCAATAATGACAAACCTGGCATTGACAACTTAGATAGAAAGCTACTGAGGATGGTAGCTGACTCTATAGCCACTCCTATCTGTCATATCTTTAATCTGAGCCCTTGAGGAAATTCTTTGTCCTCAGGCCTGGAGGGAAGAACAAAGTAATTCCGCTACCCAAGAGTGGTAAAGCAGCCTTTACTGGTTCTAACAGTAGACCTATAAGCTTGCTGCCAGCTCTTAGCAAACTGTTAAAAAGCAGCATTCCCCAGGAGAGGATGGCTCTCACTTCAGCAGTGATGAATTCATGAACTTCTTTGAGGAAAAGGTCATGATCATTAGAAAGCAAATTACGGACTCCTCTTTAAATCTGCGTATTCCTCCAAAGCTCCGTTGTCCTGAGTCTGCACAACCCTGCCAGGACCTAGGATCAAGGGAGATACTAAAGTGTTTTAGTACTATATCTCTTGACACAATGATGAAAATAATCATGGCCTCTAAACCTTCAAGCTGCATACTGGACCCTATTCCAACTAAACTACTGAAAGAGCTGCTTTCTGTGCTTGGCCCTCCTATGTTGAACATAATAAACGGCTCTCTATCCACTGGATGTGTACCAAACTCACTAAAACTGGCAGTAATAAAGCCTCTCTTGAAAAAGCCAAATCTTGACCCAGAAATTATAAAAAAACTATCGGCCTATATCGAATCTTCCATTCCTCTCAAAAATTTTAGAAAAAGCTGTTGCGCAGCAACTCACTGCCTTCCTGAAGACAAACAATGTACACGAAACGCTTCAGTCTGGTTTTAGACCCCATCATAGCACTGAGACTGCACTTGTGAAGGTGGTAAATGACGTCAGACCGAGGTTCTGCGTCTGTCCTTGTGCTCCTAGATCTTAGTGCTGCTTTTGATACCATCGATCACCACATTCTTTTGGAGAGATTGGAAACCCAAATTGGTCTACATGGACAAGTTCTGGCCTGGTTTAGGTCTTATCTGTCGGAAAGATATCAGTTTGTCTCTGTGAATGGTTTGTCCTCTGACAAATCAACTGTAAATTTCGGTGTTCCTCAAGGTTCCGTTTTAGGACCACAATTGTTTTCACTATATATTTTACCTCTTGGGGATGTCATTCGAAAACATAATGTTAAATTTCACTGCTATGCGGATGACACACAGCTGTACATTTCAATGAAACATGGTGAAGCTCCAAAATTGCCCTCGCTAGAAGCCTGTGTCTCAGACATAAGGAAGTGGATGGCTGCAAACTTTCTACTCTTAAACTTGGACAAAACAGAGATGCTTGTTCTAGGTCCCAAGAAACAAAGAGATCTTCTGTTGAATCTGACAATTAATCTGGATGGTTGTACAGTCGTCTCAAATAAAACTGTGAAGGACCTCGGCGTTACTCTGGACCCTGATCTCTCTTTTGAAGAACATATCAAGACTGTTTCAAGGACAGCTTTTTTCCATCTACGTAACATTGCAAAAATCAGAAACTTTCTGGCGAAAAATGACGCAGAAAAATGTATCCATGCCTTTGTTACTTCTAGGTTGGACTACTGCAATGCTCTACTTTCCGGCTACCCGGATAAAGCACTAAATAAACTTCAGTTAGTGCTAAATACGGCTGCTAGAATCCTGACTAGAAACAAAAAATTTGATCATATTACTCCAGTGCTAGCCTCCCTACACTGGCTTCCTGTTAAGGCAAGGGCTGATTTCAAGGTTTTACTGCTAACCTACAAAGCATTACATGGGCTTAGTCCTACCTATCTTTCCGATTTGGTCCTGCCATACATACCTACACGTACGCTACGGTCACAAGACGCGGGCCTCCTAATTGTTCCTAGAATTTCTAAGCAAACAGCTGGAGGCAGGGCTTTCTCCTATAGAGCTCAATTTTTATCGAATAGTCTGCCTACCCATGTGAGAGATGCAGACTCAGTCTCAACCTTTAAGTCTTTACTGAAGACATATCTCTTCAGTAGGTCCTATGATTAAGTGTAGTCTGGCCCAGGGGTGTGAAGGTGAACGGAAAGGCTGGAGCAACGAACCGCCCTTGCTGTCTCTGCCTGGCCGGTTTCCCCTCTTTCCACTGGGATTCTCTGCCTCTACCCCTATTACGGGGGCTGAGTCACTGGCTTACTGGTGTTCTTCCATGCCGTCCCTGGGAGGGGTGCATCACTTGAGTGGGTTGAGTCACTGATGTGGTCTTCCTGTCTGGGTTGGCGCCCCCCCTTGGGCTGTGCCGTGGCGGAGATCTTTGTGGGCTATACTCGGCCTTGTCCCGGGATGGTATGTTGGTGGTTGGAGATATCCCTCTAGTGGTGTGGAGGCTGTGCTTTGGCAAAGTGGGTGGGGTTATATCCTACCTGTTTGGTCCTGTCCGGGGGTTTCATCGGATGGGGCCACAGTGTCTCCTGACCCCTCCTGTCTCAGCTCCAGTATTTATGCTGCAGTAGTTTATGTGTCGGGGGGCTAGGGTCAGTCTGTCACATCTGGAGTATTTCTCTTGTCTTTTCCTGTGTCCTGTGTGAATTTAAATATGCTCTCTCTAATTCTCTCTTTTTCTTTCTTTCTTTCTGTCTCTCGGAGGACCTGAGCCCTAGGACCATGCCTCAGGACTACCTGGCTTGATGACTCCTTGCTGTCCCCAGTTCACCTGGCCGTGCTGCTGCTCCAGTTCCAACTGTTCTGCCTGCAGCTATGGAACCCTGACCTGTTCACCGGACGTGCTACCTGTCCCAGACCTGTTGTCCCAGACCTGCTGGAACCCTGACCTATTCACCGAACGTGCTACCTGTCCCAGACCTGCTGTTTTCAAATCTCTAGAGACAGCAGGAGCGGTAGAGATACTCTCAAAGATCGGCTATGAAAAAGCCAACTGACACTTACTCTTGTGTTACTGACTTGTTGCACCCTCGACAACTACTATGATTATTATTATTTGACAATGCTGGTCATTTATGAACATTTGAACATCTAGCCCATGTGCTGTTATAATCTCCACCCGGCACAGCCAGAAGAGGACTGGCCACCCCTCATAGCCTGGTTCCTCTCTAGGTTTCTTCCTAGGTTTTGGGCTTTCTAGGGTTTTTTTTCTAGCCACCGTGCTTCTACACCTGCATTGCTTGCTGTTTGGGGTTTTAGGCTGGGTTTCTGTACAGAACTTTGTGATATCAGCTGATGTAAGAAGGGCTATATAAATACATTTGATTTGATTTGATTTGATTTGGAAAAATGGTGTTTGACCAAATACAATGCTGTTTTTCTGTAAACAAATGATCAACATACTTTCAGCATGCTTATAGAGAAGGGCACTCAACATGTACTGCACTGACACAAATGACTGATTGGTTGAAAGAAATTGATAATAAGAAGATTGTGGAAGCTGTACTGTTAGATTTCGAGCGGAAATGGAGGAAAACTCGCCTCCCTGCGGACCTGGCATCCTTTCACGCCCTCCTCTCTACATTTTCCTCTTCTGTCTCTGCTGCTAAAGCCACTTTCTACCACTCTAAATTCCAAGCATCTGCCTCTAACCCTAGGAAGCTCTTTGCTACCTTCTCCTCCCTCCTGAATCCTCCTCCCCCTCCCCCCCTCCTCTCTCTCTGCGGATGACTTCGTCAACCATTTTGAAAAGAAGGCTGATGACATCCGATCCTCGTTTGCTAAGCCAAACGACACCACTGGTCCTGCTCACACTGCCCTACTCTGTGCTTTGACCTCTTTCTCCCCTCTCTCTCCAGATGAAATCTCGCGTCTCGTGACGGCCGGCCGCCCAACAACCTGCCCACTTGACCCTATCCCCTCCTCTCTTCTCCAGACCATTTCCGGAGACCTTCTCCCCTACCTCACCTCGCTCATCAACTCATCCTTGACCGCTGGCTACGTCCCTTCCGTCTTCAAGAGAGCGAGAGTTGCACCCCTTCTGAAAAAACCTACACTCGATCCCTCCGACATCAACAACTACAGGCCAGTATCCCTTCTTTCTTTTCTCTCCAAAACTCTTGAACGTGCCGTCCTTGGTCAGCTCTCCTGCTATCTCTCTCAGAATGACCTTCTTGATCCTAATCAGTCAGGTTTCAAGACTGGGCATTCAACTGAGACTGCTCTTCTCTGTGTCACGGAGGCTCTCCGTGACACAGCACTGCTAAAGCTAACTCTCTCTCCTCTGCGCTCATCCTTCTAGACCTATCTGCTGCCTTTGATACCGTGAACCATCAGATCCTCCTCTCCACCCTCTCCGAGCTGGGCATCTCCGGCGCGGCCCACGCTTGGATTGCGTCCTACCTGACAGGTCGCTCCTACCAGGTGGCGTGGCGAGAATCTGTCTCCGCACCACGTGCTCTCACCACTGGTGTCCCCCAGGGCTCTGTTCTAGGCCCTCTCCTATTCTCACTATACACCAAGTCACTTGGCTCGGTCATATCCTCACATGGTCTCTCCTATCATTGCTACGCAGACGACACACAATTAATCTTCTCCTTTCCCCCTTCTGATAACCAGGTGGCGAATCGCATCTCTGCATGTCTGGCAGACATATCAGTGTGGATGACGGCTCACCACCTCAAGCTGAACCTCGGCAAGACGGAGCTGCTCCTCCTCCCAGGGAAGGACTGCCCGTTCCATGATCTCGCCATCACGGTTGACAACTCCCTTGTGTCCTCCTCCCAGAGTGCTAAGAACCTTGGCGTGACCCTGGACAACACCCTGTCGTTCTCCACTAACATCAAGGCGGTGACCCGATCCTGTAGGTTCATGCTCTACAACATTCGCAGAGTACGACCCTGCCTCACACAGGAAGCGGCGCAGGTCCTAGTCCAGGCACTTGTCATCTCCCGCCTGGATTACTGCAACTCGCTGTTGGCTGAGCTCCCTGCCTGTGCCATTAAACCCCTACAACTCATCCAGAACGCCGCAGCCCGTCTGGTGTTCAACCTTCCCAAGTTCTCTCACGTCACCCCGCTCCTCCGCTCTCTCCACTGGCTTCCAGTTGAAGCTCGCATCCGCTACAAGTCCATGGTGCTTGCCTACGGAGCTGTGAGGGGAACGGCACCTCCGTACCTTCAGGCTCTGATCAGGCCCTACACCCAAACAAGGGCACTGCGTTCATCCACCTCTGGCCTGCTCGCCTCCCTACCTCTGAGGAAGCACAGCTCCCGCTCAGCCCAGTCAAAACTGTTCGCTGCTCTGGCACCCCAATGGTGGAACAAGCTCCCTCACGACGCCAGGACAGCGGAGTCAATCACCACCTTCCGGAGACACCTGAAACCCCACCTCTTTAAGGAATACCTGGGATAGGATAAAGTATCCTTCTACCCCCCCCCCCCCCAAAAAAAGATTTAGATGCACTATTGTAAAGTGGTTTTTCCACTGGATATCTTAAGGTGAATGCACCAATTTGTAAGTCGCTCTGGATAAGAGCGTCTGCTAAATGACTTAAATGTAAATGTACATTTCAGTGCAGCCTTTGATATTATTGACCATATCCTTTTGTTGAAAAAACATATGTGTTTTGGCTTTTCAACCTATCTATCTAATCGAACTCAAAGTTTTTTTTTTAATGGAAGCTTCTCTAATGTCAAACATATAAAGTGTGGTGTACCGTAGGGCAGCTCTCTAGGCCCTCTAGAGAGCTGCAGTCTGTTTTGGAATGGGTGGCCAGTAATAAACTGGTATTGAACATCTCTAAAACTAAGAGCATTTTATTTGGTACAAATCATTACCTAAGTTCTAGACCTCAGCTGAAACTGGTAATGAATGGTGTGGCTGTTGAACAAGTTGAGGAGACTAAATTACTTGGTGTTACCTTAGATTGTAAACTGTCATGGTCAAAACATATAGATACAATGGTTGTAAAGATGGGCAGTCTGTCCGTAATAAAGAGATACTCTGCTTTTTGACACCACACTCCAAAAAGCAAGTTCTGTAGGCTCTAGTTTTGTCTCATCTTGATTGTCCAGTCATGTGGTCGAGTGCTGCAAGGAAAGACCTAGTTAAGCTGCGGCTGACCCAGAACAGAGCGACACGTCCTGCTTTTCATTGTAATCAGAGGGCTGATAAAAATACTACATATTTGCCAGTCTCTCTTGGTTAAGAGTTGAGGAGAGACTGAGTGCATAACTTCTTATTTTCATAAGAAACATTAACGTGTTGAAAATCCCAAATTGTTTGCATAGTCAATTTCACACAGCTCTGACACACACACTTACCCCACCAGACATGCCCCCTGGGGTCTTTTCACAGTCCCCAAACTCAGAACAAATTCAAGAATGCAAACAGTATTATATAGAGCCATTATTGCATGGAACTCCGTTCCATCTCATATTGCTCAAATAAAAAGCTAACCTGGTTTAAAAAAACAGATAAAGCAACACCTCACGGCACAACGCCTCTCCCCTATTTGACCTAGATAGTTTGTGTGTCTGTATTGATATGTAGGCTACGTGTGCCTTTACATTTTTTTATGTAGTTCTGTCCTTGAGTTGTTTTAGTCCATTAATGTTGTGTATTATGTCATGTTTCATGTTTTGTGTTGACCCCAGGAAGAGTACAGTGAGGGAAAAAAGTATTTGATCCCCTGCTGATTTTGTACGTTTGCCCACTGACAAAGAAATGATCAGTCTATAATTTGAATGGTAGGTTTATTTCAACAGTGAGAGACAGAATAACAACAAAAAAATCCAGAAAAACACATGTCAAAAATGTTATAAAATGATTTGCATTTTAATGAGGGAAATAAGTATTTGACCCCTCTGCAAAACATGACTTAGTACTTGGTGGCAAAACCCTTGTTGGCAATCACAGAGGTCAGATGTTTCTTGTAGTTGGCCACCAGGTTTGCACACATCTCAGGAGGGATTTTGTCCCACTCCTCTTTGCAGATCTTCTCCAAGTCATTAAGGTTTTGAGGCTGACGTTTAGCAACTCGAACTTTCAGCTCCCTCCACAGATTTTCTATGGGATTAAGGTCTGGAGACTGGCTAGGCTACTCCAGGACCTTAATGTGCTTCTTCTTGAGCCACTCCTTTGTTGCCTTGGCCGTGTGTTTTGGGTCATTGTCATGCTGGAATACCGATCCACGACACATTTTCAATGCCCTGGCTTTTCCCTCACTGTAGCTGCTGCTTTTGCAACAGCTAATGGGGATCCTAATAAAATACCAAAAATACCAAAAAGCCTGATCTAGCCTGCTCTATCCAGATCTAGCCTGCTCTATCCAGATCTAGCCTGCTCTATCCAGATCTAGCCTGCTCTATCCAGATCTATCCAGATCTAGCCTGCTCTATCCAGATCTAGCCTGCTCTATCCAGATCTAGCCTGCTCTATCCAGATCTAGCCTGCTCTATCCAGATCTATCCAGATCTAGCCTGCTCTATCCAGATCTAGCCTGCTCTATCCAGATCTACCCTGCTCTATCCAGATCTAGCCTGCTCTATCCAGATCTAGCCTGCTCTATCCAGATCTAGCCTGCTCTATCCAGATCTAGCCTGCTCTTTCTAGATCTTGCCTGCTCTATTCAGATCTAGCCTGCTCTATCTAGATCTTGCCTGCTCTATCCAGATCTAGCCTGCTCTATCCAGATCTAGCCTGCTCTATCCAGATCTAGCCTGCTCTATCCAGATCTAGCCTGCTCTATCTAGATCTAGCCTGCTCTATCCAGATCTAGCCTGCTCTATCCAGATCTAGCCTGCTCTATCTAGATCTTGCCTGCTCTATCCAGATCTAGCCTGCTCTATCCAGATCTAGCCTGCTCTATCCAGATCTAGCCTGCTCTATCTAGATCTAGCCTGCTCTATCCAGATCTAGCCTGCTCTATCCAGATCTAGCCTGCTCTATCCAGATCTAGCCTGCTCTATCTAGATCTTGCCTGCTCTATCCAGATCTAGCCTGCTCTATCTAGATCTAGCCTGCTCTATCCAGATCTAGCCTGCTCTATCCAGATCTAGCCTGCTCTATCCAGATCTAGCCTGCTCTATCCAGATCTAGCCTGCTCTATCCAGATCTAGCCTGCTCTAGCCTCTACCAGGCCAACAAATCGCAAGATAAACAGTCACAGACGTGAAGCTGTTTTTCATAGAACACAACTCAGGTTTATTAAGATAGGAGTGTTTCGTGAGGGTTAGAGACCAAGGTCGTGTTCAGCAGGTACTGAACCTCCGGGAAAGTTTTTGAAACCAAGAAAGGAAAGTGTGTGTTCTCAGTGGACAAGTTCAGGTGGTAATACCTTCATTTCAAAATGTTTTCTCCCGTTTGTGTCTACTGAACATGCCCCAGGTCAGCAATGTCTAAGTTAAGTAGAAATTATGTAGTGACGTAACAGTTCTATAAAAATCTCTAAAGCACTTTAGATCCAGACTTTGTTTGTCATACTGTCAGTCTCAGTCTCTCGTCAGACTGTCTCAGTATGATACCGAGTTCCCTTTGGGCCAGAACTAATGCAAGCTCTCCCTAGCTACCTGTGTCACAGTTGATTAGTGATGTATCTACCAGGGAGACCGTAGACCTTACACTACTGAGGATGATTTCAGCACCTCTGAAAATAGCACTATTCCATTGAGATCAGTTTAATAATCTGTGATTCTTAATGACATGTTTCTATGAGGCGTGATCCAAGCAAGCAAGAGACAAACAAAGGGTGAATTTATACCAGGTGAAACCTGGGTCAGTGATAAGTGAGTCTTGAATTTACTTTGATCTGTGCACGTAGCTAAGAGCATGCTATGCTAGCCAGGATCCATTCACTTTTACTGTGTTTTGGTCCCCAATGCTAATGTTAGCTAGCAAATAGTGGCTGTGGCCATAGATGCAAACCCAGAGAAGGGACAGCTAATCTCTCCCGGCCAAGGGACTAGTTTTAAGGAGGTCTATATTTTCTGAAAACAAAAATCACAGGGATAAACAAAAATGAGTAGCTAAGAGAATGGTACAAGATGTCGCTGTGAGCACTCGTAATGATCTTTTTGAAAGCAGAAATGGTGATATTCAAGCAGCGTTGCCTCCTGCCATAGGCTATATCTGAAGTTTATAACCCAGCCCCTGGAGGAGATAAAACAACTGGCTTTAGTGGTGATGTGATGTGACTGAACGACACCACTACCACCTAGTGAACAGCAGATGGAAGCCATTTTAGCTCAGTGGGGGAGAAATGGGATAATGTTAGATAATGGCTGATTATAGTTGGGTAATGTGACACTTTATTTTAAGCAGATCCTGTTAATAAGAGATTGCGTCGGTCGTAATGTGTTTGAGTGTTAGCTTCAGCTAGCTAGCTAACATCTGTCAGGGGCTTCTCCATGTAACACCATTACTCTCAGTCTTGACAGTGTGTAACACTTCCCTGGCAGGGGATTTTTCACCTCCGTCTTAAGAGTGTTTAGTATGGCAGACTCATTGTCTCCTCTCATCACGCACGCAAGCACGCACACACACACACACACACACACTTAAGCATACAAACACACCTCTTTAATCACCTTGGTGTTAATTACCTGCCTGATGCCCTTGGGAAGACGACCCAGGGCCCTGTGTTAATGAGAGAGGGATCGATAGCAACGGAGGAGAGGAGATCCGTTCTGCCTTACCTCCGTCTTCCCTACACTCCTTCCTTCTCTCTCTCTCTCTCTCTCTCTCTCTCTCTCTCTCTCTCAAATCCTTTCACATCTATATGAGGTGCCTAGGCAGTAGCGGTTATGGGCCTAGGGGCTGTTTCTAGTCCAGGGTGGTTTTAATAAAGTGTCTCAGAATATGAGTACTGATCTAGGATCAGTTTATCCTTTTAGATCCTAATGAATAAAACAGGGGGACCTGATCCTAGATCAGCACTCTTTATGAATACAGTCTTTTCCCAGAGCACTCTCCATGGTCCTGAAAGCCCACACTGTCCACATTATGTACAGAGATATAGCTACTGTTTGAAGATCATCGTCTCATTTGATTGTTTGAAGCTGCCATCATCTACATAATAACAGATAAAAATGCTTCTTCATTTTCTGTTCAGTTTCTCTCACTGAACATGTAAACAGTGCCTCTAATCCTAGCCATAATCATTCAATCAGCCCCTCTGTTTGTCTGCACTCATCATACATAGGAGCTATGTGTGTGTGTGTGTGTGTGTGTGTGTGTCTGTCTGTGTGTGTGTGTGTGTGTGTTTGTACCTGTGGTAGGGCTTGGACCACCGTATCCAGCAGAGCTCTCATTCCTTTAGCCATCTTCAGCAGCTTCAGAACTGGGATGGAGAGAATAGATGGAGAGAGAGAGAGAGGCAGAAACAGAGATAAAGGTTATGATGAGGGCTGGGGAGAGGAGAAGTGGAGAGGGAGATTATAAATGCTGGGCCTTTAGGTTATTCCCTCCGGTTCAATTCTGGACTAAACGGGAAACATCCAGCCACCGAAAGGTCACAGCTAAATTTATACCCAGCACACACACTTTCACAGATACGGTCATACACACACGCACTCACAGATACGGTCATACACACACGCACTCACAGATACGGTCATACACACACGCACTCACAGATACGGTCATACACACACACTCTCACACACACTGTCATACACACACACACTCTCGCTCTCTCATGGCCCTCTCACTGGCCCAAACGTTAGTCATGACCTGTAGCTTTGGTAGGATTAATGATGAAGCAGTGATCCCCTGCTGTACACTGGGTCTGAACACTGGGTCTGTACACTGGGTCTGAACACTGGGTCTGTACACTGGGTCTGAACACTGGGTCTGAACACTGGGTCTGTATGCTGGGTCTGAACACTGGGTCTGTACACTGGGTCTGAACACTGGGTCTGTATGCTGGGTCTGAACACTGGGTCTGAACACTGGGTCTGAACACTGGGTCTGTATGCTGGGTCTGCACACTGGGTCTGCACACTGGGTCTGCACACTGGGTCTGCGGACTGGGTCTGCGGACTGGGTCTGAACACTGGGTCTGAACACTGGGTCTGCGGACTGGGTCTGCGGACTGGGTCTGAACACTGGGTCTGTACACTGGGTCTGCGGACTGGGTCTGAACACGGGGTCTGTACACTGGGTCTGAACACTGGGTCTGAACACTGGGTCTGTACACTGGGTCTGCGGACTGGGTCTGAACACTGGGTCTGTACACTGGGTCTGAACACTGGGTCTGAACGCTGGGTCTGTACACTGGGTCTACACGCTGGGTCTGCACACTGGGTCTGCACACTGGGTCTGCACACTGGGTCTGAACACTGGGTCTGTACGCTGGGTCTGCACACTGGGTCTGCACACTGGGTCTGTACACTGGGTCTACACGCTGGGTCTGCGCACTGGGTCTGCACACTGGGTCTGCACACTGGGTCTGTACACTGGGTCTGAACACTGGGTCTGAACGCTGGGTCTGAACACTGGGTCTGAACACTGGGTCTGGACACTGCGTCTGTACACTAGGTCTGCGGACTGGGTCTGAACACTGGGTCTGTACACTGGGTCTGAACACTGGGTCTGCACACTGGATCTGCACACTGGGTCTGTACACTGGGTCTGCACACTGGGTCTGAACACTGGGTCTGAACACTGGGTCTGTATGCTGGGTCTGCACACTGGGTCTGTACACTGGGTCTACACGCTGGGTCTGCACACTGGGTCTGCACACTGGGTCTGCACACTGGGTCTGTACACTGGGTCTGAACACTGGGTCTGAACACTGGCTCTGCGGACTGGGTCTGCGGACTGGTTCTGCGGACTGGGTCTGAACACTGGGTCTGTACACTGGGTCTGTACACTGGGTCTGAACACTGGGTCTGAACACTGGGTCTGCGGACTGGGTCTGAACACTGGGTCTGTACACTGGGTCTGCGGACTGGGTCTGAACACTGGGTCTGTACACTGGGTCTGAACACTGGGTCTGCGGACTGGGTCTGAACACTGGGTCTGTACACTGGGTCTGAACACTGGGTCTGAACACTGGGTCTGTACACTGGGTCTACACGCTGGGTCTGCACACTGGGTCTGCACACTGGGTCTGCACACTGGGTCTGTACACTGGGTCTGAACGCTGGGTCTGAACGCTGGGTCTGAACACTGGGTCTGCGGACTGGGTCTGCGGACTGGGTCTGGACACTGGGTCTGTACACTGGGTCTGTGGACTGGGTCTGAACACTAGGTCTGTACACTGGGTCTGAACACTGGGTCTGCACACTGGGTCTGTACACTGGGTCTGAACGCTGGGTCTGAACGCTGGGTCTGAACACTGGGTCTGCGGACTGGGTCTGCGGACTGGGTCTGGACACTGGGTCTGTACACTGGGTCTGCGGACTGGGTCTGAACACTGGGTCTGTACACTGGGTCTGAACACTGGGTCTGAACACTGGGTCTGCGGACTGGGTCTGCGGACTGGGTCTGGACACTGGGTCTGTACACTGGGTCTGCGGACTGGGTCTGAACACTGGGTCTGTACACTGGGTCTGAACACTGGGTCTGTACATTGGGTCTGTACACTGGGTGTGTGCATGCTATCCATAGATTCCAGAGGCGGGTGAGTAGGAAAAGTGTTGTACTGTGTGTGTGTGTGTGTGTGTGTGTGTGCCAGGGTGCGTGCATGCGTGCGCTACCTCGTGCGATCCTCAACACCCTCATGATGCGTATGATGGTAGGGTTGATGGGGAGAGAAGCGCTGTAGTCAATCTCCTCCAGAGTGATGCCCATCACTGACAGCAACACGATGGCCAGATCCAACTGGTTCCACCTACACACAGAGTCAGAGAGCAAAGGGTCGTCACACTGGAGGACATGTTCCATCAGGGTAATTCATGTACTGTACAGGTACAGGCATGTGTGTGTGTGGTGTGTGTGCCCAGTAACCCAGTCTGTTTCCACCTGCCTGCATCTCCACTATGTCCCAGTTTAAGACACACTGAGAAAACTCTGATCCCTAAATCTGAGTGTGCAGAGAAACTGTCCTGCCAGATGTCACTGATGTCATAGAAAAGAGACAAGGTGCTGTCCAGTCACACTAACATACATCTCTCTCTCTCTACCCCCTGTACTCTCTCTTCCTTTTTCTCTCTCTCTCTCTCTCCATCCTTTACCTCTTTCTCTTCTTTGTCATTTATTTTATCTCCTCTCTTCCAACCCCTCCCCCCTTCTCTCTTCTACCCCCCTCCCCCTCTCTCTCTTTCTCTGCCTGCATCATAGAAAAATGGGTCAATACCATTAAAGCAGCAGGTAAATGTTTGTGTTTTGTTCGCGTCAACATCTTCATCGTGTATGTGTTGTCAACAGCAGCAGCAGTTCAGCACCAACCATTCAGTACTGAGTCAATTAAATGAATAGATATCCAACATCAGCCACAATCTATCTGCTTCATCACTAACCCATTATGTTGAATGGGAAAACAATTAGAGAAAGAGAATGAGTAGGAATGGCTCTAGTGATGCTCCATGTATCTGTGAGTGGGTTGATCAGGGTCCTGTTAACAGTAATGTGGGTGTAATTTAATTAATAACAGTAATAATAGAATGGGAGAAATCACTGCTCCACCATATTGCTCACAGTGTGGGTGAGATATTGGACTGTATGGAGGCAGAGAGATTCTTCTGTGATTTCTGTTTCCTGATTGAGACCATGGGTCAGAGATGGGTCAGGAATGAGTCAGGGATGGGTCAGAGATGGGTCAGAGATGGGTCAGGAATGAGTCAGAGATGGGTCAGGGATGGGTCAGGGATGGGTCAGGAGTGGGTCAGGGATGGGTCAGGGATGGGTCAGAGATGGGTCAGAGATGGGTCAGGAATGAGTCAGGGATGGGTCAGAGATGGGTCAGAGATGGGTCAGGGATGGGTCAGGGATGGGTCAGAGATGGGTCAGAGATGGGTCAGGGATGGGTCAGAGATGGGTCAGAGATGGGTCAGGGATGGGTCAGAGATGGGTCAGAGATGGGTCAGGGATGGGTCAGGGATGGGTCAGGGATGGGTCAGAGATGGGTCAGGGATGGGTCAGGGATGGGTCAGGAATAGGTCAGAGATGGGTTATTCTGCATCTGATGAAATGGACAATGATACATCTACACACAACCTTAACCATAACCTGTCAACCTAACTTTAAACCTAACCTGTCAACCTAACCTTAACCCTAACCTGTCAACCTAACTTTAACCCTAACCTGTCAACCTAACTTTAACCCTAACCTGTCAACCTAACTTTAACCCTAACCTGTCAACCTAACTTTAACCCTAACCCTAACCTGTCAACCTAACTTTAACCCTAACCTGTCAACCTAACTTTAACCCTAACCTGTCAACCTAACTTTAACCCTAACCTGTCAACCTAACTTTAACCCTAACTTTAACTACCTACAGTACAGCAGACACTATGAATCACACAGTGAGAAAACACACACAGTGTCCCCAGTGCAGCGTATTTAATTCAGTCACCTTTACTAGTACCATTTAGTATAGAGAGAGCATCCTGGTTATATTACAGCTATGGCATTACTACTATGTATCACACAGAGTGAGACAACACACACAGTGTCCCCAGTGTAGCTGTGTGTATAGTGTTTATTCAGTAGTTCAGCAGTGTCTGTATTTGACTATACAGAGAGTATCCCAGCTATAGTTCAGCTATAGTAAAGCTACGACACTACCAGGAAGTACCATTGAAGTATCCCAGCTATAGTTCAGCTATAGTAAAGCTATGACACTACCAGGAAGTACAATTGAAGTATCCCAGCTATAGTTCAGCTATAGTAAAGCTACGACACTACCAGTAAGTACCATTGAAGTCATAATAACTCTTTTCTAATGGAGTGGTGGTTAAAAAGGCAGCTATGAATCATATACTCTGTATGAATCATACACACTGAGATGACTGACATGCGCAAACACACACACACACACACACACACACACACACACACACACACACACACACACACACACACACACACACACACACACACACACTGTGTGTCCCCAGTGCAGCAGTGAATACAGTGTGTATTCAATAAGTCAGTGTGGCCCTGTAACTACCTGTCTTTAAAGAAGCGTCGGAAGCCAAAGGCGGTGAGCTTCAGGAGGGTCTCCAGTACAAAGGTGGATGTGAAGAAATAGTTACAGTACTTCAACACTAGATCCAGAGACTGAGAGATAGAGAGAGAAGGAGGTGGGAGGGAGGGGGAGAGAGAAGGAGGTGGTGAGAGGGAGGGGGAGAGAGAGAAGGAGGTGGGAGGGAGGAGAGAGAAAGAAAGAAGTGGGGGGAGGGAGGGGGAAAGAGAAGGAGGTGGGAGGGAGGGGCAGAGAGAGGAGGTGGAGGGAGGGGGAGAGAGAGAAGGAGGTGGGAGGGAGGAGAGAGAGAAGGAGGTGGGAGGGAGGGGGAGAGAGAGAAGGAGGTGGGAGGGAGGAGATAGAGAAGGAGGTGGGGAGGGAGGGGGAGAGAGAGAAGGAGGTGCAAGGGAGGAGAGAGAGAGAAGGAGGTGGGAAGGAGGAGAGAGAAGGAGGTGGGAGGGAGGAGAGGGAGAAGGAGGTGGGAGGGAGGAGAGAGAGAAGGAGGTGGTGGGAGGGAGGGAGGGAGGGAGGGAGGAGAGAGAGAGAGAGAAGGAGGTGGGAGGGAGGGAGGGGGAGAGAGAGAAGGAGGTGGGAGGGAGGGGGAGAGAGAAGGTGGTGAGAGGGAGGGGGAGAGAGAGAAGGAGGTGGGGAGGAAGGGGGAGAGAGAAGGAGGTGGGGGGAGGGAAGAGAGGGAGAGAAGGAGGTGGGAGAGAGAAGGAGGTGGGAGGGAGGAGGAGAGAGAGAAGGAGTCACATATGGTACTGTGTGCTGTTGTTTGAATGGTAAACTCAAATATGCCAAATATACATGAAAACACACGACACTCTCTCTTTCTGTACCCCCACCCCAACCCCCACCCACACACACACACCGCTCCCTCCAGTCTTACTCGTGGCTGGCTGTAGTGTTCCAGTGACATGGTGATGACGTTGATACATATGATGAAGGTGATGAAGAGGTCCAGGTAGTAGGTGGTACACAGAGTGTGGATCCACAGGCGGAGGGGGCTGTAGCTGGCATAGTAGGGGATCTTCTGGGCGTCTGGCAAGGGGAGTCAAACACAGGTAATAGTACTTTATACACAGTAATACTGTACGTACACTATTCAAAAGCATTGTTGTTATGTCCTCCTGTCAAGAGTAATACACATAACCAATTCACACAATCATTGATGGTATCTCTCTCTCTCTCTCTCTCTCTCTCTCTCTCTCTCTCTCCCTCTCTCTCTCTCTCTCTCTCTCTCTCTCTCTCCCTCCCTCTCTCTCTCTCCCTCTCTCTCACCCTTCCTTTCTCTCTCTCACCCTCTCTCTCTTTCTCCCTCTCACCCTCACCCTCACACTCTCTTTCTCCCTCTCTCCCTCTCTCCCTCTGACCCTCTCTCACTCTCTCCCTCTCATCCTCCCTTTCTCCCTCTCACCCTCTGTCTCTCACCCTCCCTCCCTCTCTCTCTACCTCACTCACTCACTCACTCACTCACTCACTCACTCACTCACTCACTCACTCACTCACTCACTCACCCACCCTCTATCCCTCCTTCTCTACCTCTCTCACCCTCCCTCTCTCTCTCCCTCTCTCTCTCCCCTCTCTCACCCGCCCTCTCTCCTCCCTCTCTCCCTCCCTCTCTCCCTCTCCATGCACCTTGTACTATCTCTTCTTCCCATCTCTCCCTTACCCCGCCTCTTCTTCTCCATGCGTCTCCGTCGTTTATCCTCTCTCCTTTTAGCCTCTTCCACTTCCTGGTTCTGACGGCACTTGTGAAAGTTCTCCACCACCACGCCCACAAACATGTTGAGAACGAAGAAACTGACGATGAGGAGGAAGGAGATGAAGTAGAGGAGCATCCATGGACTGTTGTTGATCACTGGCTAGAGGAGAGAGGGAGTGAAGGATGGAGGAGGGGATGGAGGGGGAGGGAGGCAGTGAGGGGAGGGAGGCAGGGAGGGGAGGGAGGGAGAGAGGGAGAGAGAGAGAGAGAGGGGGGAGGGAGGGAGGGAGGGAGGGGGAGAAGGAGGGAGAGAGAGAGAAGGAGAGGTGCATGTGAGTGTTTAGTCGAAGGAGGAGAGGGAGAGTATGCTCTGATAGATCAGTCAGCCAACACAACTGAAAAAAGAATACATCTATAGAAATATAATGGATAGACTTGATGATCACTATTAGACTAGTTACCTGTTGGTCCACCCCTACAGCATCCAGGCCATGGTACATGATGTTGACCCAGCCGTCCTTCGAAGCCAGCACAAACAGGGACATCAGAGCCTGTGGTACAGAACACACACACACAGAACACACCCACACACACACATTCAGAAATGCAGACATACACAGACAGACAGAGCACACATGATAGACATGAAATATAAACATACATATAAAGACAAAAACACACAGACAAAACATCAGTTCAGTATTTCATACAGGTTCATTCACCATGTCCATCAGTTCAGTATTTCATACAGGTTCATTCACCATGTCCATCAGTTCAGTATTTCATACAGGTTCATTCACCATGTCCATCAGTTCAGTATTTCATACAGGTTCATTCACCATGTCCATCAGTTCAGTATTTCATACAGGTCCATTCACCATGTCCATCAGTTCAGTATTTCATACAGGTTCATTCACCATGTCCATCAGTTCAGTATTTCATACAGGTTCATTCACCATGTCCATCAGTTCAGTATTTCATACAGGTTCATTCACCATGTCCATCAGTTTAAAATTGATACTGGGAGAAATCCTCACCTGTCCCAGGTTGTCAAAGTTGTACTTGTGATGGACCCATTTGTAGTTGGCCTGCAGACAGTCAGACTTGTTGGTGATGTTCTTGACGTCGGGGCCAAAGCAGTAGAAGAACTTCCCTTTGAACAGCTGTCAGGGAACAATGGGAACAATGGACAGAGCCACTTCAGATGTCTTGTTGTTGTTGTTACCATAGAAGTGGTTTCTTTCATATGTCATTATCAAAGGACAGACACACTTGATGGGAATAATATGGATGTGGTCATTACATAGATGGTCAAGAGTGATGTAGGGAATTGAGAGAGAGGTAGAGGAAGACAGGTGGCAAAGATTGATAAAGACAGAGAAGGGACAGAGACAGAGGGACAGACAAAACAGTGGGAGGAGGGGGGGAAACAGAGATACAGAAAGACAGGGTAGATGTTGGAGGGGAAAGACAGGGTAGATGTTGGAGGATAAAGACAGGGTATATGTTGGAGGATAAAGACAGGGTATATGTTGGAAGAGAAAGACAGGGTATATGTTGGAGGATAAAGACAGGGTATATGTTGGAGGATAAAGACAGGGTATATGTTGGAGGATAAAGACAGGGTAGATGTTGGAGGAGAAAGACAGGGTATATGTTGGAGGATAAAGACAGGGTAGATGTTGGAGGGGAAAGACAGGGTATATGTTGGAAGAGAAAGACAGGGTATATGTTGGAGGATAAAGACAGGGTATATGTTGGAGGATAAAGACAGGGTAGATGTTGGAGGAGAAAGACAGGGTAGATGTTGGAGGAGAAAGACAGGGTATATGTTGGAGGATAAAGACAGGGTATATGTTGGAGGAGAAAGACAGGGTATATGTTGGAGGAGAAAGACAGGGTATATGTTGGAGGAGAAAGACAGGGTATATGTTGGAGGAGAAAGACAGGGTTTAAGTTGGAGGAGAAAGACAGGGTATATGCTGGAGGAGAAAGACAGGGTATATGTTGGAGGAGAAAGACAGGGTATATTTTGGAGGAGAAAGACATGGTATATGTTGAAGGAGAAAGACAGGGAAAGTGAAATATTGATAAAATGAAGGAATAAGGAAAACAGATAGAAAAAAAGACAGAGCAAGAAAGATGGAGAAACAAGTACTCCAATGATAACATCCCCTACCTGCACCCCCAGGATACCAAATATGATGAAGAAAGCACAGCAGATAAGGACAATGTTTCCTATAGGTTTCAGAGACGTTATTAGAGTCTCCACTACCAGCTTCAGACCTGGGGCTCGACTGATCACCCTGTAGAAAGAGAAACAGAGAGAAAGCGGGAGAGGGATAGAGCGAGAGAGATGAAGGGAGAGCGAGAAGGAGGGATGGAGAGAGAGAGAGAAAGAGAGAGAGATGGAGGGAGAGAGATTGAGATATGGAAAGAAAGGGAGGGAAAGAGATGGAGGGTTAGAGAGAGGGAGTGATGGAGAGGTAGAGAGAGAGAGGGAGAGAGATGGAGGATTAGAGAGAGGGAGAAAGAGAGGTAGAGAGGGATGGAGAGTTAGTAAGTGGAGTGCTTCCCAAAACACAGTATTTGCTGCTGACTCAGAGAGGGTGTATATAAACCTACATTTCAAAGGTGTCATTTTTCTGGTCTTTCAGGTATAAGGGAAAGTGAACTCCAGAAAGAGTAGCGCCCCCTCCCTACCTGAGGGGGCGCAGTGTGTCTGTAGTATGTCCTCCCTACCTGAGGGGGTGCAGTGTGTCTAGTATGTCCTCCCTACCTGAGGGGGTGCAGTGTGTCTGTAGTATGTCCTACCTACCTGAGGGGGTGCAGTGTGTCTGTTGTATGTCCTCCCTACCTGAGGGGGTGCAGTGTGTCTGTAGTATGTCCTCCCTACCTGAGGGGGTGCAGTGTGTTTGTAGTATGTCCTCCCTACCTGAGGGGGTGCAGTGTGTCTGTAGTATGTCCTCCCTACCTGAGGGGGCACAGTGTGTCTGTAGTATGTCCTCCCTACCTGAGGGGGTGAAGTGTGTCTGTAGTATGTCCTCCCTATCTGAGGGGGCGCAGTGTGTCTGTAGTATGTCCTCCCTACCTGAGGGGGTGCAGTGTGTCTGTAGTATGTCCTCCCTACCTGAGGGGGTGCAGTGTGTCTGTAGTATGTCCTCCCTACCTGAGGGGGTGCAGTGTGTCTGTAGTATGTCCTCCCTACCTGAGGGGGTGCAGTGTGTCTGTAGTATGTCCTCCCTACCTGAGGGGATGCAGTGTGTCTGTAGTATGTCCTCCCTACCTGAGGGGGTGCAGTGTGTCTGTAGTATGTCCCTCCCTACCTGAGGGGGTGGGGTGTCTGTAGTATGTCCTCCCTACCTGAGGGGGTGCAGAGTGTCTGTAGTATGTCCTCCCTACCTGAGGGGGTGAGTGTGTCTGTAGTATGTCCTACCTACCTGAGGGGGTGCAGTGTGTCTGTACTATGTCCTCCCTACCTGAGGGGGTGCAGTGTGTCTGTAGTATGTCCTCCCTACCTGAGGGGGTGCAGTGTGTCTGTAGTATGTCCTCCCTACCTGAGGGGGTGGGGTGTCTGTAGTATGTCCAACCTACCTGAGGGGGTGCAGTGTGTCTGTAGTATGTCCTCCCTACCTGAGGGGGTGAAGTGTGTCTGTAGTATGTCCTACCTACCTGAGGGGGTGCAGTGTGTCTGTAGTATGTCCTCCCTTCCTGAGGGGGTGCAGTGTGTCTGTAGTATGTCCTTCCTACCTGAGGGGGTGCAGTGTGTCTGTAGTATGTCCTCCCTACCTGAGGGGGCACAGTGTGTCTGTAGTATGTCCTCCCTACCTGAGGGGGTGAAGTGTGTCTGTAGTATGTCCTCCCTACCTGAGAGGGCGCAGTGTGTCTGTAGTATGTCCTCCCTACCTGAGGGGGTGCAGTGTGTCTGTAGTATGTCCTCCCTACCTGAGGGGGTGCAGTGTGTCTGTAGTATGTCCTCCCTACCTGAGGGGGTGCAGTGTGTCTGTAGTATGTCCTCCCTACCTGAGGGGATGCAGTGTGTCTGTAGTATGTCCTCCCTACCTGAGGGGGTGCAGTGTGTCTGTAGTATGTCCTCCCTACCTGAGGGGGTGCAGTGTGTCTGTAGTATGTCCTCCCTACCTGAGGGGGTGCAGTGTGTCTCTAGTATGTCCTCCCTACCTGAGGGGGCGCAGTGTGTCTGTAGTATGTCCTCCCTACCTGAGGGGGTGCAGTGTGTCTGTAGTATGTCCTACCTACCTGAGGGGGCGCAGTGTGTCTGTAGTATGTCCTCCCTACCTGAGGGGGTGCAGTGTGTCTAGTATGTCCTCCCTACCTGAGGGGGTGCAGTGTGTCTGTAGTATGTCCTACCTACCTGAGGGGGTGCAGTGTGTCTGTTGTATGTCCTCCCTACCTGAGGGGGTGCAGTGTGTCTGTAGTATGTCCTCCCTACCTGAGGGGGTGCAGTGTGTTTGTAGTATGTCCTCCCTACCTGAGGGGGTGCAGTGTGTCTGTAGTATGTCCTCCCTACCTGAGGGGGCACAGTGTGTCTGTAGTATGTCCTCCCTACCTGAGGGGGTGAAGTGTGTCTGTAGTATGTCCTCCCTATCTGAGGGGGCGCAGTGTGTCTGTAGTATGTCCTCCCTACCTGAGGGGGTGCAGTGTGTCTGTAGTATGTCCTCCCTACCTGAGGGGGTGCAGTGTGTCTGTAGTATGTCCTCCCTACCTGAGGGGGTGCAGTGTGTCTGTAGTATGTCCTCCCTACCTGAGGGGATGCAGTGTGTCTGTAGTATGTCCTCCCTACCTGAGGGGGTGCAGTGTGTCTGTAGTATGTCCTCCCTACCTGAGGGGGTGGGGTGTCTGTAGTATGTCCTCCCTACCTGAGGGGGTGCAGAGTGTCTGTAGTATGTCCTCCCTACCTGAGGGGGTGAGTGTGTCTGTAGTATGTCCTACCTACCTGAGGGGGTGCAGTGTGTCTGTACTATGTCCTCCCTACCTGAGGGGGTGCAGTGTGTCTGTAGTATGTCCTCCCTACCTGAGGGGGTGCAGTGTGTCTGTAGTATGTCCTCCCTACCTGAGGGGGTGGGGTGTCTGTAGTATGTCCAACCTACCTGAGGGGGTGCAGTGTGTCTGTAGTATGTCCTCCCTACCTGAGGGGGTGAAGTGTGTCTGTAGTATGTCCTACCTACCTGAGGGGGTGCAGTGTGTCTGTAGTATGTCCTCCCTACCTGAGGGGGTGCAGTGTGTCTGTAGTATGTCCTTCCTACCTGAGGGGGTGCAGTGTGTCTGTAGTATGTCCTCCCTACCTGAGGGGGCACAGTGTGTCTGTAGTATGTCCTCCCTACCTGAGGGGGTGAAGTGTGTCTGTAGTATGTCCTCCCTACCTGAGGGGGCGCAGTGTGTCTGTAGTATGTCCTCCCTACCTGAGGGGGTGCAGTGTGTCTGTAGTATGTCCTCCCTACCTGAGGGGGTGCAGTGTGTCTGTAGTATGTCCTCCCTACCTGAGGGGGTGCAGTGTGTCTGTAGTATGTCCTCCCTACCTGAGGGGATGCAGTGTGTCTGTAGTATGTCCTCCCTACCTGAGGGGGTGCAGTGTGTCTGTAGTTTGTCCTCCCTACCTGAGGGGGTGGGGTGTCTGTAGTATGTCCAACCTACCTGAGGGGGTGCAGTGTGTCTGTAGTATGTCCTCCCTACCTGAGTGGGTGAAGTGTGTCTGTAGTATGTCCTACCTACCTGAGGGGGTGCAGTGTGTCTGTAGTATGTCCTCCCTACCTGAGGGGGTGCAGTGTGTCTGTAGTATGTCCTCCCTACCTGAGGGGGTGCAGTGTGTCTGTAGTATGTCTTCCCTACCTGAGGGGGCGCAGTGTACGGAGCAATCGGAGAACCCTCAGCACCCCCAGAATCTTAGCCCCGCCCGCCATTGACACTACAATGTCAATCAACGACACAAAGACCAGGAAGCCGTCCAACACGTTCCAGCTGCTTTTCAGATATGCCTGTTCCCCTATATACAGGCCCATAGACACCACCTATAGGGAGGGGGAGGGAGATAGAGAGGGGTAGGAGGGGGAGAGAGGTTGTGAGTGAGGTATGTTATCAACAGGTACATCCGGTGACCTATATACAATCCCATAGTATATGAAGAATTGAAAATGCCAGAATTACATTGAATGAAGTTGGTACAATTACAGAATTATTTTTGTTGCAAAAGAGAGCAAGAATCATGCATCATGTCAATGGGAGAGTTGTGCTAAAGTTCATGAGTTCCCCTTCACACATATCCCAGGTTAGGAGACTGGTCCCAGATTGACTAGAGGTCTCAGACACATTACATGGTACATGAGAAATGGAGATAATGAGAGATACAGAGAAGAGAAACAGAGGGTGGTAGAGAGGGAGAGAGAGAGGGGAGAGAGAAGGAGGGAGTTGTCAGCAGCTGCAGGCCACAGGAGTCTTTGTGTTGAAATCTATAGACACTAATGAGACGTGTGACAGAAAGTGACTCACACACACTATAGAACCGCCTGGAGGATAACTATAAACACACACACACACACACACACACACACACACACACACACACACACACACACACACACACACACACACACACAAAAGCACAAACACAAACACAAAAGCGCACACAAACACAAACACACACACACACACACACACAGACACACCTGGATCATGAAATGGGCAACATCTCTGTGACACACACATCCACACCTGTTCACACACACACCTGCTCGTGCTAGCTAGAGCCCGCTGGCAGACACTGACATTAACTGTCACAGTCACACTGGCTGCTGATGGCACTGGGAGCTATTTATATATATATATATACATATATTTATATATATATATATATATACATATATACACACACACACACACACACACACACACACACACACACACACACACACACACACACACACACACACACACACACACACACTAGCTACTAGCACAAGGAACTATCCATCACACACAAACAAACAGAGTAAACAGGGCATCTGACAGAGTTGTACAGTTCAAACTGCAGGTAGACACAGTAGGCTCTCTGACACAGAGTTGGACAGTTCAAACTGCAGGTAGACACAGTAGGCTCTCTGACACAGAGTTGTACAGTTCAAACTGCAGGTAGACACAGTAGGCTCTCTGACACAGAGTTGTACAGTTCAAACTGCAGGTAGACACAGTAGGCTCTCTGACACAGAGTTGTACAGTTCAAACTGCAGGTAGACACAGTAGGCTCTCTGACACAGAGTTGGACTAATGATGCAACACTGTGCCTTTGGGTTGTACAGAGTTGGTGGAACATCATCATCCAGGTCCCCATAACTTTCTTCTGTGATTCCTGCTACAAACCCACAACTATGTATCATGGATGGCAAGCAGTGGCATATTGGTATAGTTAGATTGAGTGGTACATTTTGGATGTGTGTGTACATTCAGGGGCAGTGGCTTCAGGAGATTGCAAGGCAGCAATGTGAATGAGTGATTACGAGGACATCGGATAAAAAAGGCCCATGATTTAAATATTTAAATTAAGCAACACAGTCAGAGCAGAAATCCAATGCATATTATTACCATGATTATTATTATTATCATTATAGGCTCTGACTGACTGGCATTGAAGCCAAATTATCACTTAGCATGAGACTGACGAGAGTAGAAAAGACTGCTGCGTATATACGGTACTGTATGACCATAATGATCATCTAATATAATGATCCTACTGCCTAGCCCCAGACTGTACATTTAAACCTAATGACTGTACTGCCTATCCTCCTGAGAACCAGCAATTCATTTTGGTCCTCTCGAATGGACATTGGTTTTTGGGCCGTATCTCTAAGGCCATACATGTCACTGTGTTAGGTCCTGTTGTACCTTTAGGAGGACATTCTGGGCTTTTCAATGACATCACGTGTGGGAGTGTCACTTTGATACTGTTTTATTTCTGGTTCCTCAAAATGGCTACCATCACAATTAGCACATCTTATGGTAAGTGTTTCTACTAGGTAAATATCTCAGGAATGGTTTAGTGAGTTTTCAGAGCAGTGTAATATTTTTTCACATTAAATAAGAGGTTGTTAAAACCTGTTGAGGCTAGACGTTCCGCTAGCGGAACGCCTAGCCAATATCCAATGGAACAGCGTGGCGCCAAATACAAAAACCTCAAATGCAATAATTTCAATTTTTCAAACATACGACTATTTTACACCATTTTAAAGATAAGACTCTCGTTAATCTAACCACATTGTCCGATTTCAAAAAGGCTTTACAGCGAAAGCAAAACATTAGATTATGTTAGGAGAGTACATAGACCAAAATAATCACACAGCCATACTGCCTATACTGACAAGAACCCAGTGCGTCTGAATACATTGTATCTAAGTCTATAACCATGGCCTGGGGAGAGACAGACGTGATTATACAACCTATACTGACAGAAGCCCAGAGTGTGTATACTGTAGAGTGGCAGGTAGACTAGTGGTAAGAGCATTAGGCCAGTAACTGAAAGGTCGCTGGTTCGGATATCCAACCCGACAAGATGAAAAATCATTTGATGTACACTTGAGGAAGACACTTAACCCCAATTTTCTCCAGGGGTGCTGTACTACTATGGCTGACGCTGTAGAACAACACATTTCACTCCAACTATCTGGTGTATGTGACAATAAATATATATATTTTTTACTACAGGCTATCTACAGTAAGCCTATATCAATGGCCCAGGGAGAGGCTGACTGACTGACTAATTGACAGACAGGGTAATGTGATCAGGCCTAAAAGCAGAGGAAGAGAGACAGAGACATGAGGTGGTGTGTTCCACTCAGCCAGGGGCCTGACAAGGCCGTTGCTCCTCTGGTAGATTGGTCAATAATTGATTCGTTTGCATAATTGATGCCCCCTCTTGTGCCAGAACCGTCCGCGGAGAACAGAATGGAGGAATAGAGGGAGAGAGAGGGGAGGAGAGAGAGTGTGGAAAAGAATGAGAGAGAGAGAGAGAGAGGAAGGGATAGAGAGACGGGGTGAAAGAGATTGACGGCAACTGAAAGATTGACGGCGAATTAATGTCATTGCTTAATTACTTGTCTTGAGTGCAATGGAGAGACTTCCAGGGAGAAAAGAGGGAGGGAGGGAGGGGATAAAATAAATATTGGCACCGTTGATAGCCCACCTCATCCTCATACTGTTATTTATTTTGCTCCTTTGCACCCCAGTATCTCTACTTTCACATTCATCTTCTGCACATCTATCACTCCAGTGTTTAATTGATAAATTGTAATTATTTCACCACTATGGCCTATTTATTGCCTTACCTCCCTTATCTTACCTCATTTGCACACACTGTATATATACTTTTTTTTCTATTGTGTTATTGACTGTATGTTTGTTTATTCCATGTGTTACTCTGTGTTGTTGTTTGTGTCTCACTGCTTTGCTTTATCTTGGCCAGGTTGCAGTTGTAAATGAGAACTTGTTCTCAACTAGCCTACCTGGTTGAATAAAGGTGAAATAAATAAAACTAAATAAAGATGGGCAAAAAATACTGTATAAAATAATACAAATACTGAGCTATATTCTGTGAATCTTTATAGAAAATTATATAATTTTTTATTAATAGCTCAGAGAAAAACATTTAGCTTAACAAGTACTGTAATAAAAAAAATCTCACAAAGATAGGTGTCAAAATGATTGGCACCACTGTTTTCAGTGCTTTGTGCACCCTCCCCTTGCGAGGATATCGGCACTTAGCCTTTTTCTAGAATGTTTTATGAGATTGGAGAACACATCGGGAGGGATCTATTTCAGACCATTCCTCCATACAGAATCTTCTTTCCAGATCCTTGATATTCTTCGTTCTGCGCTCATGGACTGCCCTCTTTAATTCAAACCACATGTTTTCAATGAGGTTCAAGTCCGGAGACTGAGCTGGCCATTGCAAAATGTTGATTTTGTGGTCAGTTAGCCATTTCATTGTGGATTTTGATGTGTGCTTGGGGTCATTATCTTTCTGGAAGATCCACTTACGGCCAAGTTTCAGCTTCCTGGCAGCGGCAAACAGATTTTGGGCAAAAAATGTCCTCTGGCCCCATAACATCAAAGATCCACCACCATATTTTACAGTAGGTATGAGGTTATTTTCTGCATATGAAGAGTTTATTTCCAAAACGCTATAAATCCACACATTTTTCACATTTGTGTGTAAAATTTTACTGTCCTCAGATTTTAAATTCATAGATTTTAGATGTGTATTACAACTGGTTGTGTTGAGAAACTCTATAGATCCATTGTTTAGCAGGAATGGAATGTTCTTATCCGGTATATTTAACATATAAATTCAACACATCATAAATCTAGCCTCATGCTATAGTGTTTGGTTAGAAATAGGCCTCATTCCAAATGTCACCCTATTCCCTATATAGTGTGCTACTTTTGACCAGGGCCCAGATCTCATATTACTGCGTTGATTAATTTGATGTCACAAAAAATGACATTACTTGTCCCATTTGACTGTGTAAAACCTTGCAGTGCTACTTTTTTCTCTGCGAGTGAGATGGATATATCTAATTTTGCAACAAAATATGGCTGTTTGTCTCTCTGAAATGAAAGCATATAGTGATAGGTTTAAAAAAATAAAAAAAATAATTTACCAACATTTCTGAAAATGGATATATAGCGTTTTAGAATATAACTCATATGCATCCTTCCTTAGGGGCCAAACCCACCACTGGTGTGATAGAGCCAAAGAGCTCTATTTTCATCTCATCTGACATTGGCATTTCAATCCAAGTGCCAATGCCGTTTAGAAAACTCCAGGCGTTTACATATGTTGGTTGTTCTCAATAAAGGCTTTTTTCATGGCAACCCTTCCAAATAGCCTATTGTCTTGGAGGTAATGCCTAATTGTAGATTTGGGAGACTTGGTGAACCCAAAATGCGAACAAGTTCTGTAATTCTCTAACTGTGGCCCTTGGACATTCATTTTGCCTTCCGAACCGTCTTCCTCAATGTGCGCGGGGAAAAGATACACTTGGGCCTCTACCAGGCAAGTTTCCACTGTTCCAGTGGTTTTAAACTTCTTAATTGTTGTCCTAATAGTAGTAAGTGGTATATTTAAGCAATAAGGCCCGAGGGGGTGTGGTATATGGCCAATATACCACAGCTAAGGGCTGTTCTTATGCATGACGTAACACGGAGTGCCTGGATAAAGCCCATAGCTGTGGCATATTGGCTATATACCACAAACCCCTAAAGGTGCATTATTGCTATTATAAACTGGTTACCAACAGCTGTAAAAATAAATGTTTTGTCATACCCGCGCTATAAGGTCTCATATACCATGGCTTTCAGCCAATCAGCATTCAGGGCTCGAACCACCCAGTTTATAATTGCTCTTTAGTTGTTTTTTGCACCGTTGCCTGATTTATGAAAGTCAACAACCACTTGTCTCTTTCCAAATGTAAGTTCTTTGCCATTCCCCATGGTGATTGAAGTTTACATTTTTATTCGCAACGTGCACAGGATGCCACAGGTGAAAAGCAGTACAGTGACATTCTTACTGGCAAGCTCTTTCCCAACAGTGCAGTAATAAAGTAATACAAAAAAAAGAGATACGAGGTAAGATAAAGAAATACCAGGATGCAAGTATACAGTGCATTCGGAAATAATTCAGACCCTTTGACTTTTCCACATTTTGTTACTTTACAGCCTTATTCTAAAATGGGTTAAATCATTTTTTTCCCCTCATCAATCTACACACAATACCCAATAATGAAAAAGCGAAAACAGGTTTTTAGACATTTTTGCAAATGTATTAAAAATAAAAAACAGAAATACCTTATTTAAATAAGTATTCAGAACCTTTGATATGAGACTCGAAATTGAGCTCAGCTGCATCATGTTTCCATTAATCATCCTTGAGATGTTTCTACAACTTGATTGGAGTCCACTTGTGGTAAATTCAATTGATTGGACATGATTTGGAAAGGCACACCCCTGTATATATAGGGTCCCACAGTTGACAATGCATGTCAGAGCAAAAACCAAGCCATGAGGTTGAAGGAATTGTCTGTAGAGCTCCGAGACAGGATTGTGTCGAGGCACAGATCTAGGGAAGGGTACTAAAACATGTCTGGAGCATTGAAGGTCCCCAAGAACACAGTGGCCTCCATCATTTTTAAATGGAAGAAGTTTGGAACCACCAAGACTCTTCCTAGAGCTGGCCACCTCGCCAAACTGAGCAATCGAGGGAGAAGGTTGTTGATCAGGGAGGTGACCAAGAAACCGATGGTCACTGACAGAGCTCCAGATTTCCTCTGTGGAGATGGGAGAACCTTCCAGAAGGACAACCATCTCTACAGCACTCCACCAATCAGGCCTTCATGGTCGAGTGGCCAAACGGAAGCCACTCCTCAGTAAAAGGCACATGACAGCCCGTTTGGAGTTTGCCTTAAGGCACCCAAAGGACTCAGATCATGAGAAACAAGATTCTCTGATCTGATGAAACCAAGATGAAACTATTTGGCCTGAATGCCAAGCGTCACTTCTGGAGGAAACCTGGCACCATCCCTATGGTGAAGCATGGTGGGGGCAGCATCATGCTGTGAGGATGTTTTTCAGCGGCAGGGAAACTAGTCAGGATCGAGGGAAAGATGAACGGAGCAAAGTACAGAGAGATTCTTGATGAAAACCTGCTCCCCAGCGCTCAGGACCTCAGACTGGTGCAAAGGTTCACCTTCCAACAGGGCAACAACCCTAAGCACACATCCAAGAATACGCAGGAGTGGCTTCGGGACAAGTCTCTGAATGTCCTTGAGTGGCCCAGCCAGAGCCTGGACTTGAACCCGATCTCTGGAGAGACCTAAAAATAGCTGTGCAGCAACACTCCCCATCCAACCTGACAGAGCTTGAGAGGATCTACAGAGAAGAAAGGGAGAAACTCCCCAAATACAGGTGTGTCAAGCTTGTAGCGTCATACCCAAGAAGACTGTAATCGCTGCCAAAGGTGCTTCAACAAAGTACTGAGTAAAGGGTCTGAATTCTTATGTAAATGTACTATTTCAGATTTGTATTTATAATACATTTGCCAAAATGTCGAAATATGTCACACCCTGACCTTAGAGAGCCTTTTTAATTCTCTATTTGGTTAGGTCAGAGTGTGATTTGGGTGGGCATTCTAGGTTTTCTATTTCTTTGTTTGCCGGGTATGGTTCCCAATCAGAGGCAGCTGTCTATCGTTGTCTCTGATTGGGGATCATACTTAGGCAGCCTTTTTCCCACCTTAGTTTGTGGGATCTTGTTTTTGCATAGTTGCTGTGTAGCCTGCAGAACTTTACGTTCATTTTGTATTTTGTTGTTTTGTCGGTGTTCATTTTAAATAAAGTAAAATGTTTGCGTACCACGCTGCACCTTGGTCCAATCTTTACGACGAGCGTAACAAAATACCTGTTTTTGCTTTGTCATTATGGGGTTTTGTGTGTAGATTGATGAGGGAAAAAACTATTTAATTTATTTAGAATATGCTGTAACGTTACAAAATGTGGAAAAAGTCAAGGGGTCTGAATACTTTCCGAATGCACTGTATACAGAGCAAAAAGGCAAACTCAGCTCCATCATTCATTGAATCAGATGGCTCATTCATCAGAAAAGCCACTGATATTGCCAATTACTTTAATTATTTTTTTACTGGCAAGATTAGCAAATTTAGTCATGACATGCCAGCAACAGACGCTGACACTACACATCTAAGTATAACTGATCAAATTATGCAAGACAAGCATTGTAATTTTTAATTCTGCCACACTTAACAAAGAACTGCAGTTAGTTTTAGAATGGGTGGCAAGGAATAAGCTAGACCTAAATATTTCAAAAACGAAACACATTGTATGTGGAACAAATCATTCACTAAACCCTAACCCTCAACTAAAGTTTGTAATAAATCATGTGGATATTGAGCAAGTTGAGGGGACTAAACTGCTTGGAGTAACCCTGGATTGTAAACTGTCATGGTCAAAACATATTGATGCAACGGTAGCTAAGATGGGAAGAAGTCTGTCCATTATAAAGCGCTTTCTGCCTTCTTAACAGCACTATCAACAAGACAGGTTCTACAGGCCCTAGTTATGTTGCATCTGGACTACTGTTCAGACTTGTGGCAAGGTGTCACAAATAGGGACCTCGGAAAATTACAATTATTTCAGAACAGGGCAGCACGGCTGACCCTTCAATGTACATGGAGAGCTAACATTAATATGCATGTAAATCTCTCATGGATTAAAGCGGAGGAGAGATTGACTTCATCACTACTTGTTTTTGTAACTACTAGCACACAGCTCAGACACCCATCCATACCCCGCAAGACATGCCATCAGAGGTCTCTTCACAGTCCCAAAGTCAAGAGCAGATGATGGGAGGTGCACAGTACTACATAGAGCCATCACTACATGGAACTCTATTCCACATCAGGTAACTGATGCAAGCAGTAGAATCAGATAAAAAATTGATATAAATACACCTTATGGAACAGAGGGGACTGTGAAGAGACACACACACACACACACACACACACACAGGCACTGACACACGTACACATGGATTTTGTATTGTAGGTATGTGATAGTAGAGTAGTGGCCTGAGGGAACACACTTTATGTGTTGTGTAAAGTGTTATGAAATGTAATGTCATGTAATATTTAAATTGTATATAACTGCCTTAATGTTGCTGGACCCCAGGAAGAGTAGCTGCTTCCCTGGCAAAAGCAAATGGGGATCCTTAATAAATACAATAGAAATGCAGGTCAGTGCCGGTACCATACTAAATGTGCAGGGATATTGGAGTGGTTGAGGTACAGTATGTATATATTTACGGATGATAAATGGATTTTACATGCCTGTTAGCTCATTTTTAGACCCCCGTGTAAAAGGAAGCCATGGCAGGACAACTAAGATTCATTTAAAAAAGTTAATGCAGATTAAATGTTGTTTGATTTTATTTTGAAGAATTGTTAAGAATCCTCTGAGCAATTGTATTAGTATAAAATAATATACTTTTTTAGCATACAATATACAGTAGATCGGTATTTGTATTATTTATTTTATACAGGTTTTTTTGCTCATCTTTATCAAGGGTGCCAATAATTTGGGATATGACTGTATATAGAGAGATGTATAGATAAAGAAAAGAAAAGACAGAGAGAGATAGAGACACTAAGAGAAAAGACAGAAAGAGATAGAGACACTAAGAGAAAAGACAGAGAGAGATAGCGATACTAAGAGAAAAGACAGAGAGAGATAGCGATACTAAGAGAAAAGACAGAGAGAGATAGAGACACCAACAGAAAAGATAGAAAGAGATAGAGACACCAAGAAAAGACAGAAAGAGAGACACTAAGCGAAAAGACAGAGATAGAGACACTAAGAGAAAAGACACACTAAGAGAAAAGACAGAGAAATAGAGACACTAAGAGAAAAGACAGAGAGAGATAGAGACACTAAGAGAAAAGACAGAAAGCGATAGAGACACTAAGAGAAAAGACAGAAAGCGATAGAGACACTAAGAGAAAAGACAGAGAGAGATAGAGACACTAAGAGAAAAGACAGAGAGAGATAGAGACACTAAGAGAAAAGACAGAGAGAGATAGAGACACTAAGAGAAAAGACAGAGAGAAATAGAGACACTAAGAGAAAAGACAGAGAGAAATAGAGACACTAAGAGAAAAGACAGAGAGAGATAGAGACACTAAGAGAAAAGACAGAAAGAGATAGAGACACTAAGAGAAAAGACAGAGAGAAATAGAGACACTAAGAGAAAAGACAGAGAGAGATAGAGACACTAAGAGAAAAGACAGAGAGAGATAGAGACACTAAGAGAAAAGACAGAGAGAGATAGCGATACTAAGAGAAAAGACAGAGAGAGATAGCGATACTAAGAGAAAAGACAGAGAGAGATAGAGACACTAAGAGAAAAGACAGAAAGAGATAGAGACACTAAGAGAAAAGACAGAAAGAGATAGAGACACTAAGAGAAAAGACAGAAAGAGATAGAGACACTAAGAGAAAAGACAGAGAGAAATAGAGACACTAAGAGAAAAGACAGAAAGAAATAGAGACACTAAGAGAAAAGACAGAGAGAAATAGAGACACTAAGAGAAAAGACAGAAAGAGATAGAGACACTAAGAGAAAAGACAGAGAGAAATAGAGACACTAAGAGAAAAGACAGAGAGAGATAGAGACACTAAGAGAAAAGACAGAGAGAGATAGAGACACTAAGAGAAAAGACAGAAAGATATAGAGACACTAAGAGAAAAGACAGAGAGAGATAGAGACACTAAGAGAAAAGACAGAGAGAGATAGCGATACTAAGAGAAAAGACAGAGAGAGATAGCGATACTAAGAGAAAAGACAGAGAGAGATAGAGACACTAAGAGAAAAGACAGAAAGAGATAGACACTAAGAGAAAAGACAGAGAGAGATAGAGACACTAAGAGAAAAGACAGAAAGAGATAGAGACACCAACAGAAAAGACAGAAAGCGATAGAGACACTAAGAGAAAAGACAGAAAGAGATCGAGACACTAAGAGAAAAGACAGAAAGAGATAGAGACACCAAGAGAAAAGACAGAGAGAGATAGAGACACTAAGAGAAAAGACAGAGAGAGATAGAGACACCAACAGAAAAGATAGAAAGAGATAGAGACACCAAGATAGACACCAAGAAAAGACAGAAAGATAGACACTAAGAGAAAAGATAGAAAGAGATAGAGACACCAACAGAAAAGATAGAAAGAGATAGAGACACCAAGAAAAGACAGAAAGAGAGACACTAAGCGAAAAGACAGAGATAGAGACACTAAGAGAAAAGACACACTAAGAGAAAAGACAGACAAATAGAGACACTAAGAGAAAAGACAGAAAGATATAGAGACACTAAGAGAAAAGACAGAAAGATATAGAGACACTAAGAGAAAAGACAGAGAGAGATAGAGACACTAAGAGAAAAGACAGAAAGAGATAGAGACACTAAGAGAAAAGACAGAGAGAGATAGAGACACTAAGAGAAAAGACAGAAAGAGATAGAGACACTAAGAGAAAAGACAGAGAGAGATAGAGACACCAACAGAAAAGACAGAAAGCGATAGAGACACTAAGAGAAAAGACAGAAAGAGAAAAGACACTAAGAGAAAAGACAGAAAGAGATAGAGACACTAAGAGAAAAGACAGAGACACTAAGAATAAAAGACAGAGACACTAAGAGAAAAGACAGAAAGAGATAGAGACACTTAGAGAAAAGACAGAGAGAGATAGCGATACTAAGAGAAAAGACAGAAAGAGAAAGACACTAAGAGAAAAGACAGAGAGAGATAGAGACACTAAGAGAAAAGACAGAGAGAGATAGAGACACTAAGAGAAAAGACAGAAAGAGATAGAGACACTAAGAGAAAAGACAGAAAGATATAGAGACACTAAGAGAAAAGACAGAAAGAGATAGAGACACTAAGAGAAAAGACAGAGAGAGATAGCGATACTAAGAGAAAAGACAGAGAGAGATAGAGACACTAAGAGAAAAGACAGAGAGAAATAGAGACACTAAGAGAAAAGACAGAGAGAAATAGAGACACTAAGAGAAAAGACAGAGAGAGATAGAGACACTAAGAGAAAAGACAGAGAGAGATAGCGATACTAAGAGAAAAGACAGAGAGAGATAGCGATACTAAGAGAAAAGACAGAGAGAGATAGAGACACTAAGAGAAAAGACAGAAAGAGATAGAGACACTAAGAGAAAAGACAGAAAGATATAGAGACACTAAGAGAAAAGACAGAGAGAGATAGAGACACTAAGAGAAAAGACAGAAAGAGATAGACACTAAGAGAAAAGACAGAAAGAGATAGAGACACTAAGAGAAAAGACAGAGAGAAATAGAGACACTAAGAGAAAAGAAAGAGAGAAATAGAGACACTAAGAGAAAAGACAGAAAGAGATAGAGACACTAAGAGAAAAGACAGAGAGAAATAGAGACACTAAGAGAAAAGACAGAGAGAAATAGAGACACTAAGAGAAAAGACAGAAAGAGATAGAGACACTAAGAGAAAAGACAGAGAGAGATAGAGACACCAACAGAAAAGACAGAAAGCGATAGAGACACTAAGAGAAAAGACAGAAAGCGATAAAGACACTAAGAGAAAAGACAGAAAGCGATAGAGACACTAAGAGAAAAGACAGAGAGAGATAGAGACACCAACAGAAAAGACAGAAAGCGATAGAGACACTAAGAGAAAAGACAGAAAGAGATAGAGACACTAAGAGAAAAGACAGAAAGAGAAAAGACACTAAGAGAAAAGACAGAAAGAGATAGCGATACTAAGAGAAAAGACAGAGAGAGATAGAGACACCAACAGAAAAGATAGAAAGAGATAGAGACACCAAGAAAAGACAGAAAGAGAGACACTAAGCGAAAAGACAGAGATAGAGACACTAAGAGAAAAGACACACTAAGAGAAAAGACAGAGAAATAGAGACACTAAGAGAAAAGACAGAAAGATATAGAGACACTAAGAGAAAAGACAGAAAGATATAGAGACACTAAGAGAAAAGACAGAGAGAGATAGAGACACTAAGAGAAAAGACAGAGAGAGATAGAGACACTAAGAGAAAAGACAGAAAGAGATAGAGACACTAAGAGAAAAGACAGAGAGAGATAAAGACACTAAGAGAAAAGACAGAAAGAGATAGAGACACTAAGAGAAAAGACAGAAAGAGATAGAGACACTAAGAGAAAAGACAGAAAGCGATAAAGACACTAAGAGAAAAGACAGAGAGAGATAGCGATACTAAGAGAAAAGACAGAAAGAGATAGAGACACTAAGAGAAAAGACAGAGAGAGATAGAGACACCAACAGAAAAGACAGAAAGCGATAGAGACACTAAGAGAAAAGACAGAGAGAGATAGAGACACTAAGAGAAAAGACAGAGAGAGATAGAGACACTAAGAGAAAAGACAGAAAGCGATAAAGACACTAAGAGAAAAGACAGAAAGCGACAGAGACACTAAGAGAAAAGACAGAAAGAGATAGAGACACTAAGAGAAAAGACAGAGAGAGATAGCGATACTAAGAGAAAAGACAGAAAGAGATAGAGACACTAAGAGAAAAGACAGAGAGAGATAGCGATACTAAGAGAAAAGACAGAGAGAGATAGAGACACCAACAGAAAAGATAGAAAGAGATAGAGACACCAAGAAAAGACAGAAAGAGAGACACTATGCGAAAAGACAGAAAGCGATAGAGACACTAAGAGAAAAGACACGCTAAGAGAAAAGACAGAGAAATAGAGACACTAAGAGAAAAGACAGAAAGCGATAAAGACACTAAGAGAAAAGATAGACACTAAGAGAAAAGACAGAAAGAGATAGAGACACTAAGAGAAAAGACAGAAAGCGATAGAGACACTAAGAGAAAAGACAGAAAGCGATAGAGACACTAAGAGAAAAGACAGAGAGAGATAGAGACACTAAGAGAAAAGACAGAGAGAGATAGAGACACTAAGAGAAAAGACAGAAAGAGATAGAGACACTAAGAGAAAAGACAGAAAGAGATAGAGACACTAAGAGAAAAGACAGAAAGAGATAGAGACACTAAGAGAAAAGACAGAGAGAGATAGAGACACTAAGAGAAAAGACAGAAAGAGATAGAGACACTAAGAGAAAAGACAGAAAGAGATAGAGACACTAAGAGAAAAGACAGAAAGAGATAGAGACACCAAGAGAAAAGACAGAGACACTAAGAATAAAAGACAGAGACACTAAGAGAAAAGACAGAAAGAGATAGAGACACCAACAGAAAAGATAGAAAGAGATAGAGACACCAACAGAAAAGATAGAAAGAGATAGAGACACCAAGAAAAGACAGAAAGAGAGACACTAAGCGAAAAGACAGAGATAGAGACACTAAGAGAAAAGACACACTAAGAGAAAATACAGAGAAATAGAGACACTAAGAGAAAAGACAGAAAGAGATAGAGACACTAAGAGAAAAGACAGAGAGAGATAGCGATACTAAGAGAAAAGACAGAGAGAGATAGAGACACTAAGAGAAAAGACACACTAAAAGAAAAGACAGAGAAATAGAGACACTAAGAGAAAAGACAGAAAGAGATAGAGACACCAACAGAAAAGACAGAAAGCGATAGAGACACTAAGAGAAAAGACAGAAAGAGATCGAGACACTAAGAGAAAAGACAGAAAGAGATTGAGACACCAAGAGAAAAGACAGAGAGAGATAGAGACACTAAGAGAAAAGACAGAGAGAGATAGAGACACTAAGAGAAAAGACAGAGAGAGATAGCGATACTAAGAGAAAAGACAGAGAGAGATAGAGACACTAAGAGAAAAGACAGAGAGAGATAGCGATACTAAGAGAAAAGACAGAGAGAGAGACACTAAGAATAAAAGACAGAGACACTAAGAGAAAAGACAGAAAGAGATAGAGACACTAAGAGAAAAGACAGAGAGAAATAGAGACACTAAGAGAAAAGACAGAGAGAGATAGCGATATTAAGAGAAAAGACAGAGAGAGATAGAGACACTAAGAGAAAAGACAGAAAGAGATAGAGACACTAAGAGAAAAGACAGAAAGAGATAGAGACACTAAGAGAAAAGACAGAGAGAGATAGAGACACTAAGAGAAAAGACAGAGAGAGATAGAGACACTAAGAGAAAAGACAGACAGAGAGAGAGACACTAAGAGAAAAGATAGACACTAAGAGAAAAGACAGAAAGAGATAGAGACACCAACAGAAAAGATAGAAAGAGATAGAGACACCAAGATAGACACCAAGAAAGGACAGAAAGAGAGACACTAAGCGAAAAGACAGAGATAGAGACACTAAGAGAAAAGACAGAGAGAGATAGAGACACTAAGAGAAAAGACAGAAAGAGATAGAGACACTAAGAGAAAAGACAGAAAGAGATAGAGACACTAAGAGAAAAGACAGAGAGAGATAGAGACACTAAGAGAAAAGACAGAGAGAGATAGAGACACTAAGAGAAAAGACAGAAAGAGATAGAGACACTAAGAGAAAAGACAGAAAGAGATAGAGACACTAAGAGAAAAGACAGAGAGAGATAGAGACACCAACAGAAAAGACAGAGAGAGATAGAGACACTAAGAGAAAAGACAGAAAGAGATAGACACTAAGAGAAAAGACAGAAAGAGATAGAGACACTAAGAGAAAAGACAGAAAGAGATAGACACTAAGAGAAAAGACAGAAAGAGATACGGACACTAAATAGAGACACTATGAGAAAATAAAGAAAGAGATTGAGAGATCATTAGAGCCAAGGCAGGAGAAGACACACACACACACACACACACACACACACACACACACACACACACACACACACACACACACACACACACACACACACACACACACACACACACACATACTCTTGTATAAATAACCTTGTGGGGACACACAATTCAGTCCCATTCAAAATCCTATTTTCCTAACCTTAACATTAAATCTAACCTTAACCACAAAACCTAACCCTAACCGTAAACCTAACCCTAGCTCCTAACCCTGAACCTAATTCTAACCCTAACACTAATTCTAACCGTAGCCCTAAACCCCCTAGAAATAGAATTTGACCCTGTGGGACTAAGAACATTTCCTGAGTTGGTCAAAAGAAATAATTGTTTACTATTCCTGTTCACAAGAATAGTCACACACACACATTAAGCGCAGCACTATACCTTGAGCGTCATCTCTGCTACAAAGATGGCTGTGAAGACGTAGTTGGAGATGGTTAGGAAGACTCTTTCCTATAGAGAGAGAGATGGAGGGAGAGAGAGATGATGGAAATAGAAGATCATTGACTTGACACCACTAATTATATTTCTATGGTTGAAACCTAGTGGTGAACTTTGATCCTTACCAGGCTGCCCTGCATGATCTTAGGTCTCTCCAGAGCCACGGTGATGCAGTTGGAGAAGATGAACGCTAGCACCACATAGTCAAACATCTTGTAGGCTATGATGGACTGGCATACCCGCCTGAACCTGAGAGAGAGAGGGAGGCAGGTGGGGAGGCAGGTGGGGAGGGAGGGAGATAGTGGAGGGAGTGGGAGTGGTATTGGGAGACAGAAAGAAAGAGAAAGAGAGCAAGAGGGAAAAAGATAAACAATATAAAAACATGTGTTTTGTAACATCTCTACTGATTAAAACCCATTATTGTGCCTCATTGACAGAGAACTGGGGATTGCTCATCATTCAGTCAGAGAATAGCCCCATTCTCTCTGATTATTTCATTTCCTTTCAAAGCAATTCCCATTAACTGGCGTTTTAAAGGCACCATGCTCCATAGAGACACCACTACAATAGAGAGAGAGAGAGAGCGAACACAGAGAGAGAGAGACAGAGACAGAGAGAGAGAAAGAGACAGAGACAGAGAGAGCCACACACAGAGGTAAAGAGAGAGACATACACACAGAGAGAGAGAGAGAGAGAGAGAGAGAGAGAGAGAGAGACCCACACACAGAGGTAAAGAGAGAGACACACACACACACAGAGAGAGAGAGAGACAGAGAGAGAGAAAGAGATACACACACAGAGAGGGAGAGACAGAGAGAGAGAGCGAGATACACAGAGAGAGAGACACACACAGAGAGAGAGAGACACACACACAGAGAGAGACATACACAGAGAGAGAGAGAGAGAGAGAGAGAGAGAGAGAGAGAGGGAGAGAGACACACACACAGAGAGAGGGAGACACACACAGAGAGAGGGAGACACACAGAGAGGGAGACACAGAGAGAGAGAGACACACAGAGAGAGAGACATAGAGATAATGATAGAAAGAGGTTACAAAACACCTGTAATTAAATCTTACCAGCTCCTACTAAGCAGTGAGAAATATCAAATACACTACATGACCAAAAGTATGTGGAACCTGCTCGTCGAAATCATTGGCACTAATATGGAGTTGGTCCCCCCTTTGCTGCTACAACAGCCTCCACTCTTCTGGGAAGGCTGTCAACTAGATGTTGGAACATTGCTGCAAGGACTTGCTTCCATTCAGCCACAAGAGCAGTAGTGAGGTTGGGCACTGATGTTAGGTGATTAGGCCTGACTTGCAGTTGGTGTTCCAATTCATCCCAAAAGTGTTAGATGTGGTTGAGGTCAGGGCTCTGTGCAGGCCAGTCAAGTTCTTCCACACCGATCTCAACAAACCATTTCTGTATGGACCTCGCTTTGTGCAAGGGGGCATTGTCATGCTGAAACAGGAAATGGCCTTCCCAAAACTGTTGCCACAAAGTTGGAAACACAGAATCATCTAGAATGTCATTGCATGCTGTAGCGTTAAAGGGTCTAGCCTGAACCATGAAAAACAGCCCAGACCATTATTCCTTCTCCACCAAACTTTACAGTTGGCACTCGTCCGTCGGACTGCCAGATGGTGAAGCATGATTCATCACTCCAGAGAATGCATTTCCACTGCTCCAGAGTCCAATGGCGGCGAGCTTTACACCACTCCAGCTAACGCTTACCATTAGGCATGGTGATCTTAGGCTTGTGTGCGGCTGCTCGGCCATGGAAGCTCCCGACAAACAGTTATTGTGCTGAATTTGCTTCCAGAGGCAGTGTTGCAAATGAGAACAGACGATTTTACACGCTTCAGCACTCGTTGGTCCCGTTCTGTGAGCTTGTGTGGCCTACCACTTCGATGCTGAGCCGTTGTTGCTCCTAGCTGTTTCCACTTCACAATAACAGCACTTAAAGTTAACCAATGCAGCTCTAGCAGGGCAGAAATTTGATAAACTGACTTGTTGGAAAGGTGGCATCCTATGATGGTGCCACCTTGAAAGTCATTGAGCTCTTCAGTAAGGCCATTCTACTGCCAATGTTTTGCTATGGAGATTGCATGGCTTGATTTTATACACCTGTCAGCCACTACTGTGGCTGAAACAGCCCGAATTCACTCATTTTTGAAGAGGTGTCCACATACGTTTGTATATACAGTGTACCTCCACAGCTAACAGAACAAAATGCCTTCCTGCCTGAGCTCTATCTCTGAGCCCTGAGGTGGATTTATTGTTGACCAACAGATAGTGCTCCTCTATGGGAAGCATCCCTTTGCTACCTCAGGGACAGGGATCCATACACTAATGAGGCAGGTATTCTGATAAGGTGGTGCATGACAATTCTTCTCTTGGGGAGTGGGGATCCACAGGCTGTGCAGGCTTTCGTTCTAGCCTAGCACAAATACATTCGGTTCAATAACTTGTGAATGGGACACCAAAGCCTTGAATGGCTGTGTCAGGGGTGTTAGTGCTGAGCAGGAAATGAAATTAAAGAGTGAATGAGTGAAAACAGGGATCGACAGACAGACAGACCTGTTCTGAGGAGAGAAGAGGAAGACAGACCAGTCCTCTCTGGTCTCACACCACTCTGGCCTGTACACCTCCATCATCTTCTGGATACGGAAACACAGACTCTGGAGGAGGGACACAGCACACACACACACACAGTCAGAATACACACACAGTCAGAATACACACACATGCACGTGTGAATACAGGCAGGCAGGCAGGCAGGCAGGCAGGCAGGCAGGCAGGCAGGCAGGCGCACACACGCACACACACACTCTAAAAGTCAGAATACACACACATGCACGTGTGAATACAGGCAGGCAGGCAGGCGCACGTATGTGCACGCACGCACGCACGCACACATACAGTTTGGTGAGTGAATTCAGTACACATAAACACACTGGTTCTAGACAAAGAGAAACAGCTATACTGTATAATACAATGAGATTATTCCGATTATTCCACCTCCCAAGATCAAAGATGAATCCTCTGTCTTAATTGTTTACAAGAGAGGACTTTGCTTTATCAACACCTACAAGCATAACATCCAGCATCCCCATTTGTCTGCTCTACTCAGTGTCTGAGTCCCAAATGGAACCCTAATCCCTATATAGTGCACTATATTCCCTGGTCAGAGTAGTGCACTACATAGGGAATAGGGTGTCATTTTGTGTAAACAGCATAATTAATTGGCCCTGGTTCAGCCCTGTATGTATGGGATTGTTTATTGTTGAAACAATAGAATCCCAGGGGAGAGACATAACGGGGAATCTACTGCAGAATGTATTCCTGGATATTTATTTTATAAACTGCTATACACAGTGTGTTTATTCTACTATAAGCTGCATTGTGCTGCTGGTCATGAATAACACTGGTACAACAACAGTTCCTTCTCTCCTACCTACAGTATCTGTTTTTACCAAGACGTTAGGATATCACTGGTACAACAACAGTTCCTTCTCTCCTACCTACAGTATCTGTCTTTACCAAGACGTTAGGATATCACTGGTACAACAACAGTTCCTTCTCTCCTATCTACAGTATCTGTCTTTACCAAGACGTTAGGATATCACTGGTACAACAACAGTTCCTTCTCCCCTACCTACAGTATCTGTCTTTACCAAGACGTTAGGATATCACTGGTGCAACAACAGTTCCTTCTCTCCTACCTACAGTATCTGTCTTTACCAAGACGTTAGGATATCACTGGAACAACAACAGTTCCTTCTCCCCTACCTACAGTATCTGTCTTTACCAAGACGTTAGGATATCACTGGTACAACAACAGTTCCTTCTCTCCTACCTACAGTATCTGTCTTTACCAAGACGTTAGGATATCACTGGTACAACAACAGTTCCTTCTCTCCTATCTACAGTATCTGTCTTTACCAAGACGTTAGGATATCACTGGTACAACAACAGTTCCTTCTCCCCTATCTACAGTATCTGTCTTTACCAAGACGTTAGGATATCACTGGAACAACAACAGTTCCTTCTCTCCTACCTACAGTATCTGTCTTTACCAAGACGTTAGGATATCACTGGTACAACAACAGTTCCTTCTCCCCTATCTACAGTATCTGTCTTTACCAAGACGTTAGGATATCACTGGTACAACAACAGTTCCTTCTCTCCTATCTACAGTATCTGTCTTTACCAAGACGTTAGGATATCACTGGTACAACAACAGTTCCTTCTCCCCTACCTACAGTATCTGTCTTTACCAAGACGTTAGGATATCACTGGTACAACAACAGTTCCTTCTCTCCTACCTACAGTATCTGTCTTTACCAAGACGTTAGGATATCACTGGTGCAACAACAGTTCCTTCTCCCCTATCTACAGTATCTGTCTTTACCAAGACGTTAGGATATCACTGGTACAACAACAGTTCCTTCTCTCCTACCTACAGTATCTGTCTTTACCAAGACGTTAGGATATCACTGGTACAACAACAGTTCCTTCTCTCCTACCTACAGTATCTGTCTTTACCAAGACATTAGGATATCACTGGTACAACAAGAGTTCCTTCTCTCCTACCTACAGTATCTGTCTTTACCAAGACGTTAGGATATCACTGGTACAACAACAGTTCCTTCTCTCCTACCTACAGTATCTGTCTTTACCAAGATGTTAGGATAACACTGGTACAACAACAGTTCCTTCTCTCCTACCTACAGTATCTGTCTTTACCAAGACGTTAGGATATCACTGGTACAACAACAGTTCCTTCTCCCCTATCTACAGTATCTGTCTTTACAAAGACGTTAGGATATCACTGGTACAACAACAGTTCCTTCTCTCCTACCTACAGTATCTGTCTTTACCAAGACGTTAGGATATCACTGGTACAACAACAGTTCCTTCTCTCCTACCTACAGTATCTGTCTTTACCAAGACGTTAGGATATCACTGGTACAACAACAGTTCCTTCTCTCCTACCTACAGTATCTGTCTTTACCAAGACGTTAGGATATCACTGGTACAACAAAAGTTCCTTCTCTCCTATCTACAGTATCTGTCTTTACCAAGACGTTAGGATATCACTGGAACAACAACAGTTCCTTCTCTCCTACCTACAGTATCTGTCTTTACCAAGACGTTAGGATATCACTGGTACAACAACAGTTCCTTCTCCCCTATCTACAGTATCTGTCTTTACCAAGACGTTAGGATATCACTGGTACAACAACAGTTCCTTCTCTCCTATCTACAGTATCTGTCTTTACCAAGACGTTAGGATATCACTGGTACAACAACAGTTCCTTCTCCCCTACCTACAGTATCTGTCTTTACCAAGACGTTAGGATATCACTGGTACAACAACAGTTCCTTCTCTCCTACCTACAGTATCTGTCTTTACCAAGACGTTAGGATATCACTGGTGCAACAACAGTTCCTTCTCCCCTATCTACAGTATCTGTCTTTACCAAGACGTTAGGATATCACTGGTACAACAACAGTTCCTTCTCTCCTACCTACAGTATCTGTCTTTACCAAGACGTTAGGATATCACTGGTACAACAACAGTTCCTTCTCTCCTACCTACAGTATCTGTCTTTACCAAGACATTAGGATATCACTGGTACAACAAGAGTTCCTTCTCTCCTACCTACAGTATCTGTCTTTACCAAGACGTTAGGATATCACTGGTACAACAACAGTTCCTTCTCTCCTACCTACAGTATCTGTCTTTACCAAGATGTTAGGATAACACTGGTACAACAACAGTTCCTTCTCTCCTACCTACAGTATCTGTCTTTACCAAGACGTTAGGATATCACTGGTACAACAACAGTTCCTTCTCCCCTATCTACAGTATCTGTCTTTACAAAGACGTTAGGATATCACTGGTACAACAACAGTTCCTTCTCTCCTACCTACAGTATCTGTCTTTACCAAGACGTTAGGATATCACTGGTACAACAACAGTTCCTTCTCTCCTACCTACAGTATCTGTCTTTACCAAGACGTTAGGATATCACTGGTACAACAACAGTTCCTTCTCTCCTACCTACAGTATCTGTCTTTACCAAGACGTTAGGATATCACTGGTACAACAAAAGTTCCTTCTCTCCTATCTACAGTATCTGTCTTTACCAAGACGTTAGGATATCACTGGTACAACAACAGTTCCTTCTCTCCTATCTACAGTATCTGTCTTTACCAAGACGTTAGGATATCACTGGTACAACAACAGTTCCTTCTCCCCTATCTACAGTATCTGTCTTTACCAAGACGTTAGGATATCAATGGTACAACAACAGTTCCTTCTCTCCTACCTACAGTATCTGTCTTTACCAAGACGTTAGGATATCACTGGTACAACAACAGTTCCTTCTCTCTTATCTACAGTATCTGTCTTTACCAAGACGTTAGGATATCACTGGTGCAACAACAGTTCCTTCTCTCCTACCTACAGTATCTGTCTTTACCAAGACGTTAGGATATCACTGGTGCAACAACAGTTCCTTCTCCCCTATCTACAGTATCTGTCTTTACCAAGACGTTAGGATATCACTGGTACAACAACAGTTCCTTCTCTCCTACCTACAGTATCTGTCTTTACCAAGACGTTAGGATATCACTGGTACAACAACAGTTCCTTCTCTCCTACCTACAGTATCTGTCTTTACCAAGACGTTAGGATATCACTGGTACAACAAGAGTTCCTTCTCTCCTACCTACAGTATCTGTCTTTACCAAGACGTTAGGATATCACTGGTACAACAACAGTTCCTTCTCCCCTATCTACAGTATCTGTCTTTACCAAGACGTTAGGATATCACTGGTACAACAACAGTTCCTTCTCCCCTACCTACAGTATCTGTCTTTACCAAGACGTTAGGATATCACTGGTACAACAACAGTTCCTTCTCTCCTAACTACAGTATCTGTCTTTACCAAGACGTTAGGATATCACTGGTACAACAACAGTTCCTTCTCTCCTATCTACAGTATCTGTCTTTACCAAGACGTTAGGATATCACTGGTACAACAACAGTTCCTTCTCTCCTATCTACAGTATCTGTCTTTACCAAGACGTTAGGATATCACTGGTACAACAACAGTTCCTTCTCCCCTATCTACAGTATCTGTCTTTACCAAGACGTTAGGATATCACTGGTACAACAACAGTTCCTTCTCTCCTACCTACAGTATCTGTCTTTACCAAGACGTTAGGATATCACTGGTACGACAACAGTTCCTTCTCTCCTAACTACAGTATCTGTCTTTACCAAGACGTTAGGATATCACTGGTAAGACAACAGTTCCTTCTCTCCTATCTACAGTATCTGTCTTTACCAAGACGTTAGGATATCACTGGTACAACAACAGTTCCTTCTCTCCTACCTACAGTATCTGTCTTTACCAAGACGTTAGGATATCACTGGTACAACAACAGTTCCTTCTCTCCTATCTACAGTATCTGTCTTTACCAAGACGTTAGGATATCACTGGTACAACAACAGTTCCTTCTCCCCTATCTACAGTATCTGTCTTTACCAAGACGTTAGGATATCACTGGTACAACAACAGTTCCTTCTCTCCTACCTACAGTATCTGTCTTTACCAAGACGTTAGGATATCACTGGTACAACAACAGTTCCTTCTCTCCTAACTACAGTATCTGTCTTTACCAAGACGTTAGGATATCACTGGTACAACAACAGTTCCTTCTCTCCTACCTACAGTATCTGTCTTTACCAAGACGTTAGGATATCACTGGTACAACAACAGTTCCTTCTCTCCTACCTACAGTATCTGTCTTTACCAAGACGTTAGGATATCACTGGTACAACAACAGTTCCTTCTCTCCTATCTACAGTATCTGTCTTTACCAAGACGTTAGGATATCACTGGTACAACAACAGTTCCTTCTCCCCTATCTACAGTATCTGTCTTTACCAAGACGTTAGGATATCACTGGTACAACAACAGTTCCTTCTCCCCTACCTACAGTATCTGTCTTTACCAAGACGTTAGGATATCACTGGTACAACAACAGTTCCTTCTCCCCTACCTACAGTATCTGTCTTTACCAAGACGTTAGGATATCACTGGTACAACAACAGTTCCTTCTCTCCTATCTACAGTATCTGTCTTTACCAAGACGTTAGGATATCACTGGTACAACAACAGTTCCTTCTCCCCTATCTACAGTATCTGTCTTTACCAAGACGTTAGGATATCACTGGTACAACAACAGTTCCTTCTCTCCTACCTACAGTATCTGTCTTTACCAAGACGTTAGGATATCACTGGTACAACAACAGTTCCTTCTCTCCTACCTACAGTATCTGTCTTTACCAAGACGTTAGGATATCACTGGTACAACAACAGTTCCTTCTCTCCTACCTACAGTATCTGTCTTTACCAAGACGTTAGGATATCACTGGTACAACAACAGTTCCTTCTCTCCTACCTACAGTATCTGTCTTTAGCAAGACGTTAGGATATCACTGGTACAACAACAGTTCCTTCTCTCCTATCTACAGTATCTGTCTTTACCAAGACGTTAGGATATCACTGGTACAACAACAGTTCCTTCTCTCCTACCTACAGTATCTGTCTTTACCAAGACGTTAGGATATCACTGGTGCAACAACAGTTCCTTCTCCCCTATCTACAGTATCTGTCTTTACCAAGACGTTAGGATATCACTGGTACAACAACAGTTCCTTCTCTCCTACCTACAGTATCTGTCTTTACCAAGACGTTAGGATATCACTGGTACAACAACAGTTCCTTCTCTCCTACCTACAGTATCTGTCTTTACCAAGACGTTAGGATATCACTGGTACAACAACAGTTCCTTCTCCCCTACCTACAGTATCTGTCTTTACCAAGACGTTAGGATATCACTGGTACAACAACAGTTCCTTCTCCCCTATCTACAGTATCTGTCTTTACCAAGACGTTAGGATATCACTGGTACAACAACAGTTCCTTCTCTCCTACCTACAGTATCTGTCTTTACCAATACGTTAGGATATCACTGGTACTGTGTATGTTCCAGGGTGTTTTTAAAGTGAATAGGACTTGATCATTGTTTATCATCACAACCAAGTCACTCTTTAATCTCATCATTCAGATCCTTCCCTCCTCCCTTACTCCTCACCACTCTCCCCCTCACCCACCCTCTCACCCAACCTCACCCCACACCTCCCCCTCACCCACCCTCCCACTCAACCTCACCCCCACACCTCCCCCTCACCCACCCCCTCACCCAACCTCACCCCCACACCTCCCCCTCACCCACCCTCTCACCCACACCTCCCCCTCACCCACCCTGTCACCGAACCTCACCCCAACACCTCTCTCTCACCCACCCTCTCACCCAACCTCATCCCCACACCTCACCCACCCTTTCACTCAACCTCACCCCCATACCTCCCCCTCACCCACCCTCTCACCCAACCTCATCCCCACACCTCACCCAACCTCTCACCCATCCTCATCCAAACACATCTCACCTCACCCATCCTCACCCCCACACCTTCCCCTCACCAAATCTCTCACCCATCCTCACCCCCAGACCTCCCCAACACCAACTCACATAGTCGATGTCATCGTCCAGGTCCTCTCTGTCCTTGCGTGTGTTGACCTGAGGGAACACCTCTGTCAGTAGCTGTGGATGGGGATGGGGATGTGGCGGCAGCTGAAGTTGAAGCTGGAGCTGGGCCGATGGGGCCTTCCCATTGCAGTCCTGGTGCTCCCCCCCAGCCCCTCCACCAACCAACCCACTGGAGAAGCTCTTCTTCCTGGGGTAAGGCAGCATTGATGCCAGGGGGGTCCCTGGGACCTGGAGGAGCTCCGGCAGCTCCAAGGAAAGTGCCCGGCGGTCCCGCCGCGGGACAAAGTTTAGGGCCAGGAGGGGAGGAGGGTGGGAGAGGTGCGGAGGAGGGTGAGGGGGGGAGAGGAGGGACTCCTGCTCGGCTGGGTGGGTGGCGTGGGGGCTACGGGAGCGCAGGCTACCCCCTCCTCCTACCCCCAATCCCAGGCTCAAGGCTCGGGAGGGGCGACCCAGGCTGTTCCAGCTGGACCGCCGGCCCCGCATTGCCTGGGTCTGGGAGGCAGGGCAGCCCCAGTTGTGGTACAGGGAGCTGCTCCCCCGACACTGGGGGAGAGAGAGGGAGACAAAGAGGGAGAGACAGATGGAGAGGGAGAGGGAGAGAAAGAGAGACAGACAGACAGGGAGATAGAGATGGAGAGGGAGACGGAGAGAAATACGTAGAAGGAGAGAAAGAGAGACAGGCGGAGATGGAGAGGAATACATAGAGGGAAAGAAAGATAGACAGACAGAGAGGGAGAGGGAGAAAGAGGGAGAGAAATACATAGAGGGAGAGGGAGAGGGAGAAAGAGGGAGAGAAATACATAGAGGGAGAGGGAGAGAAGGAGAAAGAGGGAGAGAAATACATAGAGGGAGAGGGAGTGAGGGAGAAGGAGAGGGAGAAAGAGGGAGAGAAATACAGAGAGGGAGAGGGAGAAGGAGAGGGCGAAAGAGGGAGAGAAATACATAGAGGGAGAGAGGGAGAAGGAGAGGGAGAAAGAGGGAGAGAAATACATAGAGGGAGAGGGAGAGAGGGAGAGGGAGAAAGTGGGAGAGAAGTACATAGAGGGAGAGGGAGAGGGACAGACGGAGAGGGAGAGGGAGAAAGAAGGAGAGAAATACAAAGAGGGAGAGGGAGAGAGGGAGAGGGAGAAAGAGGAAGAGAAATACAGAGGGAGGGAGAGAGGGAGAAGGAGAGGGAGAAAGTGGGAGAGAAATACAGAGAGGGAGAGGGACAGACAGAGGGAGAGGGAGAGAAATATGGAAAGGGAGAGGGACAAAAAGGGAGAGGAAGAGAGACAAAGAGGAAGAGGGAGAGAGATAGAGGGAGAGCAAAACCATTAGGCTAACCCAGCCATTTGCAGTGACTGCAGAGGGATCAAATAAAGAACTGAAGAAAAAATACATTTCAATGATGGGCAATTTCTTTTTAAATGAGCTATTTTAAGTCATTTCCTGAATTGATTGCAACCATAGCAAGACACATCTTGTTCTGACCCAGTCCATTACAAACCAGTTCTCCTTCCCATTGTACCTCCCTCCCTCTTTCCTCTTCCCTCCTCTCTCCAGTCTCCTCGCTCCCTCCTTCCTCCCACCACTCACCAGAGCCCTGCCCTCCAGGTTAGCCCTGCCCTCCAGGTTAGCCCTGCCCAGAGAGATGACACTGTTTTTGCGTGAGCCCAGAGCGAAAGTGAGCCTGTCGGCCGTGTACAGACCCGTGGGCGTTGGGGACAGGTCCAGGTGACCGTTGGGGGTTAGGGTGCAGATCTTAGGGTCTGGGAGAGAGAGGGGAAGGGGATGAGGAGAAGGAGAGGGGGGTAAGAGATAGAGAGAGAGATCGGAGGGATAGATGGAGAGAGAGAGAGAGAGAGAGAGAGTCAGCATGGAACTGCAAAACACATCTTGGAAGATAAAAGAAAGTGGCATAGACTGACTAAGCACATTCTCAACCTAACCTGGTCTGACTAGCTCATGGAGTGCACTGTAAGTTTGTACAGTAAGATAAGTTTGGTTTGTGTATGTCCATAGGGAGGAGAAGAGAGTGGGAAAAGTTGTGTTGTAACACATGTATTATTTAACATTTCTGCCGCTTCCATTTCAGAGAGATCAGGCTTGATCTGGGAAGCATTCCTAGCCTGGTCCCATCTGTTTGTGCTGCCTTCCTAACATTGGCCTTTGTCACGGCAAACATGACTGTAGGATTTAGCAAAACTGCATAAATATATCTGGGAGCAGGCCAAAGCATTCTAGCATCTGTGACTGGTTTACTGTTAAAATCAGACTTTTACTCTATACGATTAATACAGTACATCTATTCAAAATCATTCATACATCTTTTGAAAAAGGGAGGTTTGACATTCGCAATGGCCTTAATAGACTGGGTGAACTGTCCCCTTGGTGAGTTCTGCTGCTTCCCTGACTCAATATAGAAGTCAATGAAATCTGCCTTGTAGTGGTTGCTGTACAACTAACTTCTCCCAGTGACCCTGTTCAGCCATTGCGGCTTTACAAGGCAGTGTTTCTACAGTTTCTACGGCTCTAAAAAACAGTTTCTACAGTATAGCTTTATGCATCTGAGCCATACCAGAGAGATGAAGAGAGTCCTTCAGCTTGTCAGAGTTCTCGTCAAAGTTACATGAGGACCTGTCGTCTTCGGAGTACGACCGGTTGGCATCCCCCTGTTTCCAGAGGAGAGAGGGAGAGAGGGGTGGAGGGAAGGAGCGAAAGAAAGAGCAATTAGAACTATGACAACAGCCACGGGCATATTTAAATAGAAAACGTCAATCTTACCTGGCCTCATTCTGAAAGTATCCGAGAGGTAGGCCATCTAAGTGACTTTTAAAGTTTTATCCCAGCCTTGATTTACTAAAAGCTACAGAGCCAGGCAGTCAGAGTCAGTTTCTTAAGTGCCCAATCTGCTCTTTAGCTAAGAGCTCTATCCAATCAGAACAGGTTACCACATCCTCCAGACTTGCCCTAGAGACTCTGACCACCCTTGCCTGTCTCATTAATGATTCATGTATCTCTGACAGACAGTTTTACCATACTGGAGCTAAGCCTGTGAGTGGAAATTCACCAACAATGGAGGACTAATAAAAGTTACAAAATCTCTGGTCTTACCTCAGCCTGAAAGCCCTCTACCAAGATGGCCACCAGCAGGTTGAAGAGGACGTAGTTGCCAAAGGTCATTAGAGCCACAAAGTAGAGCGCAGCACAGGGAGAGGTGGAGGCCATTCCATTATACAGCACCATGTTCCAGTCTTCCTGAGTCAGAATCTGCATATAGCATATAGATTAACGTATACAGCTTATACAGCTTTGCCATTCACAAAAGTGAACTGAACAGGGCCTGAAATATAACTTTGTGGTACCCCTTTTGAAATGTCCAGGAAACCACATTGAGTTGCACGTGAATGCAACTAAATGTGTGTGTGTGTTTGTGTGTTTGTGTGTGTGTTTCTGCCTGTGTGTGTATTTCTGCCAGTGTGCGCGTGTGTGTGTGTGTGTGTGTGTGTGTGGGTTTGTGCGTGTGTGCACTTTCTATGCATTTGCATATGTGTGTGTGTTCTATACCTGAAACACAGTGACAATGGCCCACAGTAGAGAGTCAAAGTTCTTCCTGTCAGGAACAGTGTCTCCAGTCTCTGTCTTCAGACTGAACTTACAGCCAAAGATATGCATCCCCAGGATACTGGAATAGGACAGGGATATGTCAACTATAAACAGTAACATTCATTAGTTACAGCACGATACGCCTAACAAACACACACACACACACACACACACACACACACACACACACACACACACACACACACACACACACACACACACACACACACTGAAAAGTCAGCACCTGAATAAAACAGTAAGCAGTATATTTGGGGCTTCTGGTTTTGAAAACACACACTTCCTACATGGAGAAGTAGCGCCTCAGAGCTTCTTCTAACCAGTGACAAGGGAAGGGCTGTGAATAGAACAGTGTAACACCAGAGTGGATACAATACCCATAGTGCCTTCAGGAGCGGCAGCAGGAATCAATAACATTCACAAATCCCAAGCAGCTACAGTGGGAAGATAGATAGGGTAGCGGGGGTCTGTTAGCTCACTCCATCGCTAGCCCGCTACCATCTGCTCAGTGCACTTATGTGAGATTGCAGTGCTGCAGGGTGTGTGTGTGTGTTTGTACGCATGTCTCGATGAACACCAGGGGAATGCTCTCTGTTATTGCTCTCCTCTCTATCAATCACACTCTACTGCTTATGGCCCTGTCACTCAAACAAGGAGGCCATTGCTCTTCTGAAGCTGGAGCGGACTAGCCTCTACATTACTACCCTCACAGACAACACACACACAGACAGAGAGAGGAGCAGACAGAGAGAGGAGACAGACAGAGAGAGGAGCAGACAGAGAGAGGAGACAGACAGAGAGAGGAGCAGACAGAGAGGAGCAGACAGAGAGAGGAGACAAACAGAGAGGAGACAGACAGAGAGAGGAGACCAGACAGAGAGAGGAGACAGACAGAGAGAGGAGAAAGACAGAGAGAGGAGCAGACAGAGAGAGGAGACAGACAGAGAGAGGAGACAGACAGAGAGAGGAGACAGACAGAGAGAGGAGACAGACAAAGAGAGGAGCAGACAGAGCGAGGAGACAGACAGGGGGAGGAGACAGACAGAGAGAGGAGACAGACAGAGAAAGGAGACAGACAGAGAAAGGAGACAGACAGAGAAAGGAGACAGACAGAGAGAGGAGCAGACAGTGAGAGGAGACAGACAGAGAGGAGACAGACAGAGACAGACAGAGAGAGGAGACAGACAGGGGGAGGGGACAGACACACACATGCCTATACCTGAAGATGAATATGAAGAGCATGAGGAGCATGCAGAAGGTGGCCACGTTGTCCATGGTCTTCATCAGCACCACCAGCTGTCTGCGTAGTGCTGGCATGAAGCGCACCAGCTTGATCACCCTCAACAGTGAAGGTCCT